>NW_013543465.1:610248-611601 GCF_000499545.2 Eimeria tenella
CCTAAACCCTAGCTAAACTCTGATTCCTTGCTAAACCCTAAACCCTCGCTAAGCCCTAAACTCTCGGCAAACCCTTAACACTAGTTACCATCTCAAGCCTCTAAAGCGGGGCCTAGCCAGTTTCCAAACCCTAAACCTGCCGTAAACCCGAAACCCTAGCCAAACCCTAGGGCTTTTTTCCCAAACCCTAAACCCTCAATAAACCCTAAAAAGCACAAGGCGGGCAAAGCGAGAACTTTTTCCCCACTATGCCACAAAACCTAGTAAAACCCTAAGCCCTTGCTAAACCCTAAACCCTAGCCAAACCATAGACCTTCGCTAAAGTCCAGACCCTCCCTTAATCCTTAACCGTCGCTAAACCCTAAACCCTCGCTAAACCCTAAACCCCCACCTGTACATCTCCGAAAGCAGCTATGAGTTCGATCTAGTGTTTAGGGTTTAGGATTTTGCTTTTGCAGCAAATAAAAAATCTTATTTTTAGTTGACAAGTTCCACTCAGTAAAGCCTTGCGGATTTAGGGTTTAGGGTTTAGGGTTTGAGGTTTGGGGATTAGGGTTTAAGGGCTTCCTGGGGTGGGGGCCCCAAACTGCATGCAGAGGGGCCCCCAATTTTTGTGGTTTTTCCTGCTGTTGTAGAAAGGGTTTAAGGGGGTTTCTTTTGTTTTTTGAATCATTTGCTTTTGCTGCAGATTCAGCAGCAGCAGCAGCAGCAAGGCTGCAGCAGCAGCAGCAGCAACAGCTGCGGCGACACCAACCCTGCAGCGGCAGCAGAAGCAGCAGCAGCAGCAGCGAAAAGACAGCAGCAAATGAACCTTCCAGAGACCCCAGGGGCTTTTCTCCCCACTGTGGAAGGCACAGCAGCAGCAGCTACAACAACAGCAGCAGCAACACCAGCAGCAGCAGCAGCAGCAGCAACACCCCCCATAGATTCGCCGCAGAGAGGGGCCCCCCTACCCTCTCTTGTGCCTCTTTCATATCCTGCTGCAGCAGAAGCAGCAGCATGGCCCCTTGGTAGCCCCTCGGGGGGCCCCGAAGGGGCCCCCCCGGGGGGGCCCCCTGGGGGCCCCCCGGGGGGCCCCCCTGAGGGCCCCCCTAACGGGGCCCCCCAGGGGCCTCCGGGGCCCCTGACGGGGGCTCCCGCCCTCGGCAGCTTGGGCGGTGCTGGAGCAGCAAATGGGGGCCTCCCAGGTTTTGCTGCTGCTGCTGCAGGAGGGGCCCCTGAGGCCTTTGGGGGCCCCACTCAGCCCTTCTACCCCGGGGGGGCCCTCTCAAGCCCTTTTCAGGGTATTGGGGGCCCCCTAGACCCAGAACTGTCAAACTATTTGGCTACGGGGGCCCCCATGGGGGCCCCTGG
>NW_013543465.1:611701-618155 GCF_000499545.2 Eimeria tenella
GGGGCCCCCGGGGGGCCCCCCGATGTACCCTTGGGGGCTTCCCTTGGGGGCCCCCTGGGGGGCCCCCCAGCTGGAGAAGAATTGAGGCTAGCAAGGGGAGACATAAAAAGGTTTTCAACTTTAACTCTTATACCTGGGCAGCCTCGGAAGTGGAAAAGAGTAAACCCTAAACCCTAAACCCTAAACCCTAGGTCGTACGCCGCAGGTGCAGCGCCGCAGCGTGCCGCGCCCTCACCTAAACCCTAAACCCCAAACCCCAAACCCTAAACCCTAAACCCCAGACCCTAGGTCCCGCCTGTGCTGCTGACCTTAAACCCTAAACCCTAAACCCTAAACCCTCGTGCGCAGGTTATTCGCCGAGTGGGCAACACTACAAGGGCGGTTTGGGAGTCGATACCTGAGACAGAAGACCCTTTGCTGCTGACAGTCCAGGTAAGTGCTGCTGCTGCTGCTGCTGCAGCTGCTGCTGTCTCTGCTGCCAGTGCTGCTGCTGCTGCTGTCGCTACTGCGGCTCTACTGCTGCAGCTGTTGTTTCTGCTGCTGCAGCTGCTCTTGCTGCCGCTAGCGCTGTGGCCACTGCTGCGCGTGCCACCTCTGCTGCTGTTGCTGCTGCTGCTGCTGCTGCTGCTGCAGGCTTTGCTGCAGCAAGGCGGGGGGCCCCTGCGGCGCACTGCCCGCAGCGCCCGGCTGGTGGCTTCGCAGATAAGAGAGACAGCAAGACAGCTGGGGCAGCAGCAGCAGCAGCAGGCCCCCTTGCTGCCACTGGCTGTGCCTGCTGCTGCTGCTGAGAAGGCGGCTGCTGCAGCAGCAGCGGCCGCTGCTGCTGCAGCGGCTGCTGCTGCTGCTGCTGCTGCGGGGGCAGCTCCGGCAGGCAATGCTGCAGCCCCTGGTGCTACAGCAGGGGCTCCTGCTGCTGCTGCAGCACTACTGCCAGCAGCCACAGCAGGGGCTGCAGCGGCAGCAGCTGCTGCTGCTGCTGGTGCTCCTGCTGGTGAGCTAGCGACTGCAGCAGCAAAGCCACCTGCTCAGGATGCAGCAGCGGCTGCTGCTCCAGCAGCTGCAGCAGTACCAGCTGCTCATGCAGCAGCCGCTAGCGATGGAGGAGTTGCTGCAGTGGAACCAAAGCCAGCAACTGCAGCAGCAGATACAGCAGCGGCAGCAGCAGCAGCATTCGCAGCAGCAACAGATGCAGCAGGCGGCGCAGCACTGCCTGAGAGCGTTGCAGCAGCAGCAGCAACGTTTGCAGCAACAGCACCTGCTGCGGCCGACGCTGCAGCAGCTGCCCCCCCTACAGCAGCAGCAGAAGACAGGGGGCCTGATTTGCAGCCCCAAGCTGCTGCAGCAGCAGTAACTGAAGCCGCACCAGCAGCAACTGATGGTGCAGCAGCAGCAACAAATGGTGTCGCTGCAGCAATAACAAATGATGTCGCAGCGGTAGCAGCAGCAGCTGATGCTGCGGCTGCAGCTGCAACAAATGCTGCAGCAGCAGCAATCGACGCAGCAGCAGCAGCAGGTGATACTGGGGTGGCAGCAACTGACGTTGCAGCAGCAGCAGCACCTGTTGCTGCAGCAGTATCTGATGCAGCGGCAGCAGCAGCAACTGACGCTACAGCAGCAACAGCAACTGATGCTGCAGCAGCAACCGACGCTGCAGCGGCAGCAGCAACTGCTCCTGTAGCAGCAGTTGACGCAGCAGCAGTAGCAGCAACTGACGCAGCAGCAGCAGCAGCAACTGATGCTGCAGGAGCAGCAACAGATGTTGCAGCCGCAGCAATCGAAGTTGCAGCGAAAGTAACCATCGCAGCATCAGCAACTCTTGCTGCCAGCAATGAAGCAGCAAAGCCATAGATGAAGCCTCCAGCTTGCAAAAGGTTGCTGCTGCTGCTGCTGCTGCTGCCAGTTGCTGCAGCAGCAGAAGCATGCACGGCAGCTGACTTCGCTGCAGCAGCTACCGCTGCTGCTGCGTAGTCAGCCCGCAGCCGCAGCAGGCTTGTTCGCAGCTGGTGCTGTTGCAGCAGCAAGAAGGGGTCTTGCTGCTGCAGTAGCAGAAACATGAGCAGCAGCGCAGTTTGCTGCAGCAGCAAAAGCACTTAAGCTGCTGCAGCAAAATTGTGAACTGCGCCTGCATGCGCAGCGACTGAATTCACAGCAGCAAGAGCAGCAGCGTGCGCAGCAGCAAACTTTGTCGCGGCAGCTGCCGCTGCAAAAATTTTAAAAACAACTCCGTTTGTATTGCTTAGGAAGAGCAGCAGCAGCAGCAGCAGTGGCAGTAGCAGCAGCAACAGCAAGTGAAGCAGCAACTGCAGCAGCAGTAGAAATAATAGACTTAGAAACTGCTGCAGCAGTTCCTGTAGGACCGTTGTAGTAGAGCTAGAAGCAACAGCAGCAGCTGCTGCTGCTGCTGCAGTTCCAGTAGAAGCGGTGCAGTAGAGCTAGAAGCAACAGCAGCAGCAGCTGCTGCTGCTGCTGCGTTTCAAGTGCATTAGTTGTGCATGTGCACTTGTTCTATTGTTGCTGTTCAGATCTCCTACTGCAGCAGCTGCAGCAAGAATGGTGCTGCTGCAGCAAAATTGCTGCTGCTGCTGCACAAGGCTAAAATATAGCAACAGCCTTTCTTGGCGCTGCTGTTGATGTGCAGCAGCAGCTGCTGCTGCTGCAGCCGCAGCTGCAGAGTTTGTCGTTGCTGTTGTTGCTGCACCTGCTAGTATTGCTGTGGGCATTGCTTTGCTGCTGCTGCTGCTGCTGCCTTAGATAGCCACAAGGTCAGTCTTGTTCGGTGCAGGTTTTGCTGCAGCAGCAACAGCATCGCAGCAGCAGTGTAATCAGCAGCAGCAGCAGAAGCAAGGCGGGCAGCAGCAGAAGCAACAGCAAATGCTGTAGAGACCACAGCAGCAACTAGAGTTGCTGCTGCTGCGGACGCCGCAGCAGCAACAGCAGCACCAACACCGGCAGCCACAACAAAGGAAAGACCAGCAGCAGTAACAAAGTGCAACAACAGCAGCAGCAGCAGAAGCAGCAGCAACATGCCTATTGCCAGGTGTTGGTACTCCTCTGGGATCTCAGAAGCAGATTCGAAGAAGATGTAAGAAAGAGTAATGCGGCGCATCTGATCTGCAGCAGCAGCAGCAGCAGCAGCAGCGGCAGCAGCAGCAGCAAAAAGACAGAAAAGAGATTGAAAAGGAGATAAAGGGGAAGAAACAGAGACAACTAAGAGAAACAAAAAGACACAAAAAGAAATAAATAAAACGAAGAGAAGAAGTGATAACTAAAAGAATAATAAATAAAAGAAGTAAAAAGTAAAAGAAGTAGAAGATAAAATAAATGGCAAATCAAAGAAATAATAAATATAATAAACAATAACTATAAGAAATAATAAATAAAAGAAATAATAAATATATAATAAACAAAAGAAATAGTAAATAAAGAAATGGTAAATAAAACAAATAACAAATAAGACAAAAAGTGGAAAATAAACAACCAAAAAAACGCCAAAAAAAGAAAATAAAAATGCGAAAAGGTTGAAATAAAAGCAGCCAATAAAAGAGGAAAAGAAAAGCTTTAAGATGAAGTAAAAAAAGCGAAAAAAGAGTTAAAAAAGAAATCAAAAATAAAAAAAGAAATTGAAAAGAGAGTTAAAAAAAGAAATTCAAATAATTAAATTTAAATACCGAAACGCGGGTCGTCCAGAATGTCCGGGTCCACAAAAAACAAAACTGGCATATCCACTTCTTCTTCTGAAATCAAAAACAAAAAGAAATAAATAAATGGATAAATAAATAATAAACAGATTAATTAATCAATTAATTAATAATTGATTAATTAATTAATTAATTACTTAATTAATTAACCAAATAATCAATTAATTAATTTATTTATTCATTTGTTTATTTATTTATTTATTACCAGTGATAAATAAATGAATTAATTAATAAATTAATAAATAGCAGTAAATAAATAAATAAGTAGAATAATAAATAAATAAATAACGATTTCAAAAAAATAATCACTAAAGAATAAATTAATTAATCAATGAAAATGCAAAAAATAGAAATTAAAAAAGCAACTAAATAAAAATACAAAATGGAATTTAAGAAGAATGTAAAAGAATTAAAAGAAACTAAAAAAAATTTTTTTAAAATTAGGAAGGAATTAAAGAATTAAAAAGAATTAAAAAGAATTTAAAAGAATTTAAAAAGAAATTAAAAAAGAAATTTAAAAAGAAATTAAAAAAGAAATTAAAAGAATTAAAGAGAATTAGACACCACTAAGTCTCAAAATTTGATCTTGAAAGTAAAATTACAAAATTAAGAAGTTAAAAAAAAATTAGAGCAAACAATTAAACAGGTATAAAGAAGAATTAAAAAAGAATTAAAGAAGAATTAAAAAAGAATTAAAAAGAAATTAAAAAAGAATTTAAAATAATTAAAAAAGACAAACTTGGTCCCAGCAATTGCACTTCAAAAACAAAAAGGCCAAAAAAAAGATCAAAAAATGCAAAAAAAGGATGAAAGAAATAAAACAAAAAAAGGAAATTAAAACATAATTAAAATAGAATTAAAGTCATTTAAAATGAACTAAAAAGAATCAAAAATGAAAATTAAACCCAAAAGCATAAAAAAGAACATAAAACAATTAAAACAAACTAAAATAAATTAAAATAGAACTGAAATCAATTAAAAAGAATTAAAAAGAATTAAGAAGAATTAATAAAGAATTAAAATAACAACTAAAAATTACTTGGTCCTAACAACTGTTCTTCAAAACAAAAGCAAAAAAGACCGAAAAAAGATAAAAAGATATCAAAAAAAAGGAAATAAAAGAATAAAAGAAAATAAAACAATTAAAACAAATGAAAACAAATTAGAACAGAATTAAAATGAATTAAAATGAATTAAAAACAAATAAAAAGAATTTAAAAAATCAAAAAAATAAATTACTTGGTCCTAAAAGTTGTTCTTCAAAACAAAAGCACTGGATTTTGTTGAAGTACTGAGCCGCCTCCGCAGGCAGCACGTGATAGACAGACATGCCTGCATGCAAACCCTAAACCCTAAACCCTAAACCCTAAACCCTAAACCCTCAATTCTAGGCCCTAAACCCTAAACCCTTGATTCTAAACCTTTAATTCTAGGCCCGTAACCCTAATTCCTTAGTTCTAGACCCGTAGCCCTAAACCCTTGGACGTAAACTCTAGACCCTAAACCCTAAACCCTAAACTCTAAACCCTAAACCCTAAACTCTAAACCCTGAACCCTAAACCCTTAATCCTAGAGGCGTAACCCTAAACCTTTAACCCTCAACCCTTCAATCTAAACCCTAAACCCTTAACCCTTGCTGCTGCAGCGCCAGCAGCAGGAACAGCTCAAGCAGCAGACACAGCTGCAAGACTAGCAGCAGCAGCAGCAGCAGCAGCAGATTTAGAAGCTACTTAACGCGTCTCTGTCATTTCAATATTTTGCTCTCTAACAGCAGCAGCAGCAGCAGCAACAGCAGCAGCAGCAGAAGCAAAATGGCTTATAATGGGCCTATTTTTCAGATTCTTGGCTTGCTAGAAAGCTGAGACGACCGCAGCAGCAGCAGCAGCAGCAGCAGCAGCAAACCTATAATGGGTCTATTTGTCACGCTTTTGGCCCGCTAAAAAGCTGAAACGACGGCAGCAGCAGCAGCAGCAGCAGCAGCAGCAGCAAACCTATAATGGGCTTGTTTGTCAAGTTCTTGGCTCGCTAAAAAGACCGCACCAACACACCAACAACACCAGCAACACCAGCAGCAGCAGCAGCAGCAGCAGCAGCAGCAGCAGCAGCAGCAGCAGCAAACCTATAATGGGCTTGTTGGTCAAGTTCTTGGCCCTGTAGAAAGCCAAAGCCGTTTCTCCAGGGGCAATTTTAATTTGCTGCTGCAGCGGCCGGAAGCTCCAGGGCAAGTTGCAGTGCGAAGCAAAATCAATTGTGAGGATTTCTGAAATAATAACAATAAATAAATAAATAAATAAATGATTATTTAATTAATTTAATTGTGTTGGGTTTATTTAATTTAATTTGATTTAATTTAAGTGAA
Source organism: Eimeria tenella (assembly GCF_000499545.2). Classification (NCBI taxonomy): domain Eukaryota; phylum Apicomplexa; class Conoidasida; order Eucoccidiorida; family Eimeriidae; genus Eimeria; species Eimeria tenella. The sequence continues at coordinate 617,759 of NW_013543465.1, forward strand.
AAAGAAAAAATGAGCGGAGGGGGTTTAAAGCAGCAGGAGAGAGAGGCTGAAGGAAGTTTTAAAAAAGCAAAAGAAGAATTAAAAAAGAATTAAAAAAGAATTAAAAAAGAATCAAAAAAAGAGAAAAAAGGAAAGAAAAAGAGGCAAAAAGAGATCGAAAAGAGGGAAAATGGGGCCAAAAACGGACCATCTTTGCTGTTGCTGCTGCTGCTGCTGCTGCTGCTGCGCTGCCGCAGCGGCGCAGCAGCAGCTTGCCCCCGGCGGTGGGGTGGGGGCCCCAGGGCCCCCCCGTACCCTGTGCTGCTGCAGAAAGCAGCATAAAGAGGAGCAGCAGCAAAAGCCACCCCACACAATCCAAAAAAGAGGCAAATACAGCGAACCGCTGTTCGCCGTAGGG
>NW_013543466.1:0-116522 GCF_000499545.2 Eimeria tenella
TTGACGCGGGGGCCCGTCCGACCCCAAAAAGGAGGCAGCGCGTCAGCAGCAGCCAGCAGGCAGCAGCAGCGGAGGCAGCAGCAGCGGAGGCAGCAGCAGCGGGAGCAGCAGCAGCAGCGGGACAGGGGCCTCTCCCGGGTCCTGCCCGCACTCCAAAGGAGAGGCTCTTGGCAGCGCCTGCTGCAGCTGCGACTGCTGCTGCCGCGCCTGCTGCTGCTGCCCGCACAGCAGCCGCTGCTGCAGCTGCTGCGACTGCTGCTGCCGCGCCTGCTGCTGCTGCCCGCACAGCAGCCACTGCTGCAGCTGCTGCTGCTGCTGCTGCTGCTGCTGCTTCGGATGTGTGCGAAGCAGCAGGAAGCGCGGCGCCAACTGCTGCGAGCAGCAGATCCTCCTCAAGGGCCCCTCGGCGAGGCCGAGCGGTGGGTCTTGCTGCTGCAGAGGCGGGGCCACTGCCTGCTGCAGAAACCCTAAACCCTCAAACCCTAAACTCTCAGGCCCTAAACCCTCGAGCTGCACCCCCCCAAGCCCCAAATCTCCGAGTTGCAAAGACAAGAGCAAGGGCAAAGGCCGTGCCCAAAGCTGCACAGCAGCCGCAGCAGGTGCAGCAAGAGCAGCAAGAGCAGCAAGAGCAGCAGCAGCAGCAGCAGCAAGAGCAGCGGAAGGAGGAGCTGACGGCAGCAGCAGAACCCGCCAAGAGAGCAGGACGGAAAGCAGCAGCAGCCAGAAGGGGCCCAAGACGAGGCGCAGGCAAATGAACTCCGAGCCTTTTGCTGCCAAGGCCCCTGTAGCCAGCTAGCTAGCTAGCCAGCCACTGGCTGGTTAGCTAGCTAGTGGCAGCTTGCTACCAAAGCTGTGGCTATCTAGCTAGCTGTCTAGAAGCGCTGGCCGCAAGAACCTGCTGCGCGGGTCCGCTAGCTGCTGCAGCAGTGGCTTGCTACCAAAGCTGTGGCTAGCTTTCTAGCTAGTTTTCTTGCTAGCTAGCCAGCTCTCAGGCTAGCTAGTTCGCTGTCTAGCTAGCTAGCTAGCTAGCTAGCTAGCTATTTAGAGGCGCCGGCTGCAAGGACCTGCTGGCTGGCACCGTGGCCCTCTCTGTGGTTAGCTGAGGGTCTGGCAGGAACTCCGCAGCGACGAGAACTTGAAAGTTTCACTTTGCCGATTTATGAATTCAGTTGAAAACGAATAACTGAAAAAGATAAATAAATTCAAATAAATGTAAATAAAGATAAATATAAATAGATATAAATATAAATAAATAAACAGCTGGCAGCAACGCACAGCAAACAAACCCGCCCGTCTTCGGGTCGGGCTGGCAGGCCGGCAGGCAGCCGCGGGTGGCTCATGTTGGAAAGTGCAAAGGGCTCATTGCTGCTGCTGCTGCTGCTGCTGCGTTTGGCGGTGTCAGTTTGCCTCTTGCAAGGGAGCAAGAGCAGCAGCAAACTGCAGCAGCAAGCAGATCAGCGCGGCGGAGCCTCGGCCGCGCTGCAGCGCGAAAGAGGAAAAGGAAAGCCAACGAAAAGTCCTGGAAAGCGCCTCTTTTAGAAGAATCGCGGGCCAAGTGGTAAAAAATAAATTATTTTAAATACTTTTGTTTATTTTTTTGAGTGTGTAGGGCCCTTTCTGCCCCGCGAGGAAAAAAGATGAACTCAAGAACACGCGAGAAGGAAAACCTTCAGTGCCGCGTGCGGCCACTGCCGCCGCAACACACCGAAGCAGCAGCACCTGCAGCAGCACCTGCAGCAGCACCTGCAGCAGCAGCTGCAGCAGGGTAAGCTGGAGCAGCAGCAGTTGTTGGTTGCGCAGCTTCTTCTCGCCGGCTTCTGGCCATCAAGCAGAGCTCCAGAAACCTGCAGAGACGCATGCGCAGCAGCAAACTCACGAGCTTTCCTGCAGCTGAATATGTGCAGAGAACTCAAAAGAAATAGTCCAAAGCCAATCTCAGAGTACGAGGGACTGGCGCTGCGACGCTCCAGGCTGCTGCAGCAGCAGCTGCAACTAGCAGCTGCAACAAGCAGCTGCAGAAGCAGCTGAAGAAGCAGCACGCAGCTTTGGGCAAAGCCAACAAGGGAAAAGAAGAATTCCTGAACTTGACTGAATAACTCCGTCTGTAATTGAGTAAACGAAACAAGAAGAGAAAAGACGAAAGACAAGACCGAAGCAAACCACGCGGGCGAACGCCTCACCGGTCACTCCCAGGAAGACTGCGCCAGCTGAAGCAGTTCTCTTGCGAAGCTGCACAAAGAGGCCAATTCAGTTCAACAGAAATGCAAAAGACGAGAAAATCAGCAAAGACAAGGCCAGAAAGAGAGAAACTGCCTCACAGCTGCGCTTTGCAAATAAGTTTCGCTGCCAGACTTCGTCAATTTCCCGCTTCTGCTTTCCACAGCGGTGAGACCCACAAGCTTTGGCTGCAGTTTTGTTGACTTGCGGCCTGAAAGAACACTCTTTCATTTCCTCCATTTCCCTGCAGAACCCTCGCCGCCAGCCAGAGACAGCAGCAAAAGACTTGCGGTGCAGCAGACACATGAAAGAGGCTTCTGGGTGCTTTCAAGAACTTTCTGCCCATCCGACCCACACAGGAAGCTGTGATCTAAAGAACGCTCCGAGTTGAAAGGCACATAGTCTCTGTCGAAGTGTTTGTTCGGGTTTGCTCTGGCATTTATGTTTGTTCTGGCATTTATCCGTTCTTATTCTGTTCCTTTTCTCGCGCTGTTTACATTTGCTTCAGTCTTTCCTGCCTCAGCGCGTCCTTGTTGCCCCTCTTCTTCTCTAACTCCTCGAGGTACCCCTTTTAGGGAAGCACACACAAAAGAAGTTGTTCTTTCAAGCCCTTCATCTTGGCTTTTTTCTGGTTTCAGATTTGCACTGGATCGCAAGCAGCTGCAGAGGCGCTCACTGAGAGGTTGGAGAGGAAAGACCGGCCCTGCTTGCACTTTGGCGTTTTTCGACCCTGAAGACGAACTCAAACACGCAAGTGCCTTCGCAAATATAAGTGGCAGCAGAATGTTTGCACTGAGAAGCCCGCACGCCTGTCCTGCGTTTCCCGTTGCATTCAACTCGTTTGGCCCCCCATCTGCTGCAGCTGCTGCTTAAAAACACTTTGCGCACCGATTTGGTCTCGAAATTCGGAGAAGAGCGAGTGGACTGCTGGCTGGAGCTCTCTTCGCTCTTGCTTTCCTTTTCGCTCCGCCTGCAACGCGAGCCGAGCAAGTTCGGGCGTGCAGATGAACTTGAATGTTACTTTCAGTCAACAAATGATATCCGAATGTTTTGTGTGCGCATTGGAATTTCTTTTCTGCACTGCTTATCCATTTTTACTCCTCCGTTCTCGTTCCAGCAGCGCGTCGGAGCTCGACGGCTTTAACGATTCGTCTTGATTTCTGAGACGCATACGCACCTCAAGTAGCCGCGCTTTTGACTTTGGCTGCGCTTTTCACTTTGGCTGCGCTGCAGCGGCTAAAACAGGATAAATATCTTCAAGAAAGGAAAGACACACTTCGCAGAGCGTGGGTCTGAAGGGCCAGTCGTGAGTCGCCGCGACTTGGCGGGATTTGAGCGCTGTCGGCCCTTTTGCCTGGAAAGCCCAAGAAAGCCTCAACTCAGAATTGGCGCGAAAGCTGAAGAAAATAAATCTGCAGGAGTCTCCCAACGAGGGCCAAGTCGGCGTGCCCAGAGCCAATCACTTGATGGCCAGTTTCAATAGAAGGCGGGGGTTTTGAAGCTGACAAAAATGCCTTTCACAGTGCCACTTAGTAAAATGGCACTGTGAAAGGCATTTTTGTTCCTGCGTTGTCTTGGCTTCACTTGTGCATGCAAGACTCACGAATTACTTACTGGGGGCCTAGTGACTGCGAGCAGTTCAGATCGTCTGCACAACTGGAGTTCGAAGGACTCATCGAGATCCTAATGCAAGAACCTCCCACAGCAAAGTTAACCAGTGCAAGCCATGAGACTGACAAGTGCTTTCCGTTTCTCGTTAAATTTCTGGCGAAGGGCCGTTTCAAAAGGCTCACTCTTTTCTCTTGCAATAGCTGGCGTCTGAGAGTCCGGGATAACAGATAAAAATTGAGTCTGAGTAGAAACAACCAAAAGGAACTTCCCGTTGCTTGAGAGTGCAGACTCAATATCTTTCGCCCACATCAAAAGAACCCCAGGAAAAGAAATAAGGAGGCATATAGGCTTTGAAACGAACTCTGAAGGGCAGTGGAATGAACTCTGAAAGACAGACGCGCCTCCCTCTCAGGAACTGGCTATTTTGAAAAGGGTGAAGTTTTGGATAGTGGAGCGAGGAAAGCATTGCTTGCTTGTAGGCCATGAGTGCAGTCACGATGCAAAAAACTGATTTACCGTTCTTGGAATGAAGGATAAGACCGCGTGGAACTACGAAGACTGCGTGCGGAATTCTTCACTTCCTCGACGGGTTCTGCTGCGCGCCAGTCAAAGGAACGCATGTTATTTCTACTGTGAACAAAAGCGAGGCAAAAAGTAATTGTATTGTTCCTGATCAGCCCTCAGTGAAGGCCACCTGCCTGCGGCTGTAGAGCAAGAGTGCAGAACGACGATGGCACGCCAGACTGCTGCAGGGGCCGCAGCATTTTGTTGCCAGCTCACTTGTGCTGGAGTCAGTTGTTGTCGGTTCTTGCACAAGACCTTTCCATTCCGTTGACTTCTTCGCCTTCCGCGCTTTTGCAAGATGTCTCGACCGAGCTAGAATTGTGGGCTGGAATGTGCAGAACTTGAATTCCTCTTCCAGTTTCTGAAGGAATTGTTGAATCTCTTTGTACACGAACGTTTGACCTACAGCGGGGCTAAAGCTTCTAGTGCAGTCGAATGGGCCAGTCTAAATAATGTGTTTTACCTCCTGCTTCTCTTGAAGAGCTTTCTGAATCCTAGATTGCCGCCGAGCAAATTCCTGGCACCGTACGCGGAAAGTTACAGAAATTAATCACAACACATATTGGTTTGCTGCCTTCCAATATGCGTCCATCGTTGATTGAATGCTCTGGTGATTTTCTGGTCAATTTAGTCATTCAGGCCAAAAAGACACTTACGCGGTCATAGTACGCGCGCATATCGATATTAGCTTTCCGATTCACCTGCGGAGATATACCTCAGTCAATTCAAGTCATTGCAGGACAGAGAAGACTGCCACAGGCTCCACTAAATGCGTATGACTGCTTGATGGCGCACCAGAGGAAGCCTCTCTTACTTCGCGTATTCTGGGAATGCCCCTCTCTACTTCATGTAGTATGCACTTCCTTCTTTCCCGATGCCACATCCTCTGTATTGCGGATTCGTACAGCCTCTGACAAGGGACAACGCCCTCGCACCTGCAGTGGGAACACCTCGCTGCAGCTGGATACGTAAAGGGACAGCTCTTAATGGCATAGCAACTATATGAAAAAGGTACAGGCGCCGTACCTTATCTGTTGTTCGGTTGTAAGACTCTGGCTCTGCTTTCCCCTCCCCATAGCGCTTGCCTGCACGGTATGATTGGTACAGAATCTTGGAAATCGCTGCACGCATTGCGGCTTTGTTTTTCCTGTGTAGTTAATGGTCTTTCTACCATTGAGTACGAGAGGGAGGAAAAGGCGTCAAGGCTTGAATCTAGGAGGGGTAAATTGATCATGGGCTGGCAGTCTGTGGCTAAGGAGATAGTCGGCTTGCATTCAAAATTATTCACGTGACAAGGAGGCAGCTAGGGTTTCAAAGCGTTTCGCCATTAATACTGGCTAGCTTTATTTGTTTGCACAAGTACACTTGCAAAAATTTCGAAGAAACGATTGACGCAAAACAAGCTGAAATTTTCGCTGGTAATATACTGAATTGATAAAAAAAAGATGCTTTTCCGTTCTTTTCATGTCTCACAATATAGTACAGCACGCCCTAATAAGAGATCGTGCATCTCCCATACAAGAGCTAGAGACCGATCCATCAGACCTTCATTTGAAATCTCATATTTCCTCACCCTTTGAGGGGGATTTTGATCATTAAGAGCTTTTTCTACCGGTTTTTGTCCCTGGAACTCTCTACTTTCCTGAACATTCTCGATTGCTGTATTAACTCTCAGGTTTGACTCTCCCATATTGGAGGTCACGCGCTGCTGCCGGCACATCCCACTATGATCCCCTCTAAAATTAATTGAAAAGAACGCATCCATAAAGGCTACACTTTTAGACTTCTCTCTTCACTCCATGGTGAGGAGCATTTAGTGCTTTCCAAAGGACAGCAACACTCCGGATCACCTCCCAGCACTACAGGACGTGTGCAGATTCGTGAGAATCCAAGCGCAAGCTTGGTGCATAATCACTGTTATTTAAAACAAGGTTACAAAAGTTTATGTCGTTACAACTGAGTTGAAACGTGGCAGATAGGCCTGACGACAAAAACCCAGCTGCATATGGTCTGTATGACTGAGCTGCTGCTACGGTAACTCCTTCTACGTAGGCTCGCTTCGCCTCAAAGTGCACATATACAAATAAAATGCATAAGATTAACAAAGGCCGGGCTTAGTTTGCACCAGCTTTCGGGGAGAGTGCTTGTGTTGGCTCTCCTTGCCCCAAGCACGAATGCAAGTCGGCCGCATTCGTTGAATATTTGGTTTCAGTCCAAAATTCAATAGCGTAGAAGAGAACGACCCTCAGGCCCAGTCCAATCTGAAAATTTTGTTCAAATTCTGTAACGAATAAGAAGATCAAAAACATCTTACATTCTACAGTCATGTACTTCGGTCTTGACTCGAACAAGCTGATACGCGCGCAGTAGCGATGAGTAAACCAGCATGAAATCGGCCTAATCAAGCGCCAACATACTGTTTTCCCTTCTCCACTGTGGCATGAAGAACCGGAATAGCCCGATCTGAAGCCATCAAGGCTGCCTCGTGGCCCTTCCGCCCTATGTCCATGGCTACTTCCTTTGTCTGCGCACAGGCTGATTAGATCACTGCTGGGACCCCTCAAAAGCCTATCTTTCTTACCTTTGAAGCGCATTCATGAACAGCACATTCAATGTTGCGGACGTTGTATCCAGCAGCCTCCATCTAAGCAAGCAAGCATGCTTCCGCTACCATAAGGTAGTGACGTAATCTACGTACATTTATTTTCGCTACATTCGCGATGGCAGCAATTTGAGCCAGCATTGCAGCCAACGTGACACAGTAGAAAAGCGGGGCAGATTCAGCGCAGAGGCCGATGGTCATGCTGAAGAGCCCGCTGACAGACCAGAAAGCCAACAGTGCCGGTATCGCAACGATGCCGGCAGATACTGCTGTAACGAGCAGTCCCTGTTATACGGCAGCTCTATGAGAACTGCCTGAATAGGAGAATATTGATGAAAACGTACTTCAGACATCAATTCCCTCGGCGACATCTCCCTTCTCGAGAGCCGGAATGCATTCTGTGAAGAGCATGGTGACCCTTTTATACACTTTCTGTTGCCGCAAATGCACAAACCTGAAGAACTTTGGGGCAGGACTTGAGAGCAAAATGAAGTGAAGCGGCTAGTGCTCCACAGAGGACGCCATTGACAATATTCCACTCCGACTTCGCGAGAAATGAAGGATAGATGAACGTGACATCACTATTCAGTAGCCTACCAGCTCTGGTCCGCAAACAGTGTTGGACAGTACCACACCTGAAAATAGATGAGATTAGTGCCGAGTGGCAAAGGAAAGTGGAGGATATTGTGTTACCTGATACAAGGCATACTCCACTGAGCACAGTGCTCGTGGAAAGCGCGAAGTCCGCGCTTTTCTTAAAGGCTTCCTCTTGAGCGTACATTTTCAATATAGTTTTTTTGCCTTTTAGAAATTCCTTGATTCAGACCACTGTGAATGCAAGATGCATCAGACTTGACAATAATTCACCTTCGCTGTTGTCAAGAAGTGACTCCAGGTGTACGGACATCCCACCTTCAAATGTGGTAAGAGCGGCGCCTTCGAACAGACCAGAAACCGTTAACAGACTCACATCAACAGTTTCTCATCCATTTTTATTTTGAGGCCCAGTACCCTCACGGATCTTCATTTTCACCAATTCGCGAAAATGTACGGCCAGGAGGAGACTTTTGCAAGGAGCTTTGACAAGGCCTGTTCTGCCTGCACCGTAGTTGCAGCAGTAAGCCTGGCCACAGGGCTCCTGTTCGCCAACAGCCTGTGCGACATGGATCTGGTAAGCAAGAACCATGCAATGGTTGTATCAACATAATTGACATCCTTTTGCAGTCAGAGTGGCACATTGTGAATGCAATTCTGTGCGGGTCTCTTGCGGCCGCTGCTCACTTCGCCACGAAAGTCAACCCCAGGGCTATGCAAGTAAGAACTAGTAAATGCAGCATTGTGCTCGGAACTCCGTTAATGTGCACTTCTCGAACCAGGCTGGATTCAGAGTATACAAGGCCGAAACTTCAATGCGCGAGCTCATGAGCGAAGTAAGGAAATACCATACTCAGCCCAACATCACTTGGCTACTAAAATTTTCCACCAGGGTCTCCTCTCCGCTGCGGCATCTGTGGCACTGGTCGCCTGCCCGGCACTTCTTCTCTTCTGGTAATATGAAGACTGAGCCGAATTCTTCCGTGTTGCTCTTCTACCCCGTTGCACAGGTCTGCTCGCGGATTTGCGAGTATGGGAGTGGGAATCTGCGCGGAGTCTTCACCCATGTTCTTCGCGATCTCCTTGTCCGTGATGTTGGCTGAAGCCGCAGCTCTTGTCTTCGTAGTTGGCCGCAACGTAAGAACACCATCAACCGGATGTGCGCGAAGGCAACTACATAACCGTCTCTGCAGCTCGAAGCAGCTGGCTATTCTCTTGACAAGCTCAAGTATCACGCCGAAATGCTGCTCTCCAGAGTAAGGCTTCTGACCACAGTGCGCATTGAATAGCTCTGCAAAATGTCTCGCCGCAGGTCAGGGACATAGCTTCCGACTGGAGCAGGAATGGCTATCATTACGTGATGCGCGCATCTGAGAATGTCATCCCAACACTGAGAGGAATGATACACTCTCTCCTCGAAATCCTGCACCGGTGAGTGTGATAAAGCTCTGGTTTCGTTGAACAAACCATCTTACATTTCCATCACCTTCGCAGTCTGTGGGAGCAAAGACCAAGATGGATGAATGCTTCCTGTAAGTGGCTTCACGTTCATATCAACGTTCCACACGCACTCATGTCCTACACTTCAGACTGGGCTGGCTCTGAGGGTTCATACCTCCTCCGCTAAATCAGACGTCCACCGTGATGTGGATAAACTTTCTATACAGACTATACTCTGAAAGCTAATCGTTTTCACGCTACTACCCAAAAGACATTCTATTCCAAAGCTTGCCAGTTTAGTCCGCACCAAAAAGCTGATGCCTAAGCGTTCCACTGTCAGCAAAGCTGTTTAGTACATTCGGTGCATCGCCATGAAGTAAAAACTACTTCAAACGAACACGGCAAATGCACGATATGTTGAGAGGTCGCGTCCGCCACTCTCTGATCCCCATAATGCGGCGCAAGGGACACTGTTGGCCAAGTCGCAGCGCACCCCCAACAGTGTATCGGCGCTGCATCGCAAATTCTGACCGAATGCTAAATCATCTGCGAGCTGCGCGATGATGACGACCTTCCGGTGAAGCCGACCTACGACGTTCGCGCCGACCTCTCCTGAAGCGCCAAACAAAACAGAAAAAATACCGACTATGGAAAATCCTGGCCACTACCCGACGACGGACTCATCGAAAGAGATATCCTCCCTACAAAAGCCGGCCAACTACGGATCCACGAAAGAAAAATCTGAGTGAATGAAATGGCCTACGTACGATCGTGAGCGCTCTCGTCCCACAGCTTTTACTTCACGATTATCCACACGGGCGTTCACATCATACGCTGCTCCAGCTCCACCAGTCCCTCCGTAGTAATCACAATATCCAACGTATCTGCGAACAAGCGAGAAATTCCGGCTTGCCTAAAAGGATCACACGTGAACCGTTGTTTTAGTGACCCAAAAGAGAAAGATGTAAATTCTACCATCTTACCTTCCATCCCCCCTGGGATCTTCGTATTGCTGCCACTTGCTGTCATATCCTGTCCTATCATACCCGCGAGCATCGTAGACCGGGGCCCCGCGTTCATATGGTGGCGCCCCCCGAGTGTCATATCCGCCTCGTCCTGCCCTCAGATCATATCCTCTCTCCATGCGCATATCATAGGGAAATTCCCCCGGGTTTGCATTTCTGAAGTCCGTGGGCGGCCGCGCATGGGCCGAATAGTCTATTCTGTCATAATACCGACCGGATGGGTCGTAGCCTCCCCTGGCACCCCAATCACGGTCCTCCCAACGCCCACCAGAATGACTACGCGTACCAGAACCGTAGTCCATTCCAAAAGGGCTAGGCGGTACAAACTCTCGGGACGCACCCGGTGCTACAGCATAATAAGGCAGGAAACCGGGCTTCAACCGTCCCGATTTATCGTACTTTATGCTGGCTCCTGCAAAAAAAGGAACGAGGTGCACAGAATGGAAGAGATGCCCGACCTAATAGTCCAAATGCATGATCGGCCGAAAAATATCCTCATAAAGTAGCGATTGAACATACCAGGTGGTCCCTTGTAAAAGCCAGGTGTAGGATTGTGCGGCTTATTGCGCTTTGCCCGTTCTACCCTCACAGGCCGTGAACCGTCACCAAAAATCGTCTTGTTGTCAAAGTGCTCTATTGCCACTGCAGCGTGACTTGGGTCAACGAATGACAGGAAAGCAAAGCCACGCGATTCCCTACATATCCACACACACAACATTTCTGTACTTGCCGGATGAAACGATCACTGTTCACCTGCACTTGAGGATGTTCTCTCGAAGCAAACGGCCGCTACTCGGAAAAAAGAGCATACCTGGATACCGGATTGTTTACAATTCTACAATCCTTCACCTCCCCAACCTCCTCGAAGATACGCCGAAGTTCCAGCGCTCCGCAGCGCAGAGGCAGATTGCTTATGTAAAGCGTATCCGTATCTCCTGCCGGGATAACAAGCACGTACACAACACCCAATGATCCAACTAATCCAAAGCAAAAAAGATGAAAACAAGCCGGTGGAAGGATCCATGAACACATTCCCGTAGGGAATATGTCGGCTCACTCTTCCGAAAACACCGCCAAACAAAGCACGAAAGGCGTACTTTTGATAAAGGTGCATAGAAGTCGCTGCCGCCAGGCTTTCAATGCCTTGATGCGGAAGCTGAAATGCAGCGTGTCTGCACTTGCCGGCGCTGCTGCATGGGGCAAGGCTGCAGTTAACTGCGGCACTGGTATGCTGTGGGTGATACTGCTGTCTAAGTACAAATGATTAGCTGTTGCACCTGCTGACACTGCTGCGTACCTCCTCGCTGCCGTGGGCGGGCGCCGCTGCCGCTACGACGTTGGCTGCCGAACCTCCTTTCGCCGCCATTGCACTCATCGCTGGCATCGTTGCGCTCCCTGTTGCTCTGCTGAACGTTCTCCTCAACCCGACCACAACTCCCGCTAGCCCTCCTCACATGGGAGATATCTCGGTTCTCTTCTTCCTGGCCGCCCGAATTACCCTCTGAAGGGCCATGGCTACCCCCTCGCTTTCTGCTTCGATCTCTGTCGCCCACCTCCTCATCCCTGCGTTCCCTTTCCTCAGATTCCATCCGTCCCTCACTCATCTTTACCACGGAGCAGATGAAAATTACGCGCGAAAAGATTCCCGCGCCCTGCTATCCGCCCGTGGCAAAGTTGGTGAAGACAAGCTTCAAGAGCCAAACCAATTGCGGCCTGTGAGGTGTGGGGATCACGATTGCTGCCGCAACAACTCCCTATTCTGGGAAAAAGAGGTAGCGCTGCAACTAGAGCTGCAAAAAGCGCAATATGGTGCATGCAATACCAAAAAGACCGGGATGAGCTGCACACTCCCCACCGGGTGCTTAAGCAGCAGGTGGAGGGTGCCAGCAGAAGCCACGCGTGCTTCAGCGTTCCTGCAAGAAGTGGAGTGCTTCAGCCGTTTTTCTGGTGTTCTTCACGGTAAAGAACACTCATAAATGAAAGGCACTAATATTGGGCGAAATTAATAAGTCGTTGCACAACTTATCGCTATATGGCGTATCCTGGGGCAAGGTATGCTGCATTTAGTGTATGGCTGGTGGGCACGGCTGCCGTTTGTTGCACCTTGCATCGCACTGCTGCTGCAGAGTCGGTGATGCCGGCGGTTTTTTAGCATCGGGCCCCCTTCTTTTTGCAGGGAATTCTCAAATTCAAGTTTTTGGTTCCACTTGATACCAGAAACTTATGCGAGAGGCACTCAGTGCGGGGCCGAGTTGCGTCGCAATCCTCGCGATGCGCTCAAAGCGCCTCCCCAATAGGGAACGTGGTTTGCTCCCCCGTCAGCAGTTGCCTCTGGGCCCTCAATTTGTCTCTGCATTTTTCATGGGACATTCTTGCCTAGGAAGCTCTTTTTAGAGGGCGCTGGAGGGCAGGCGACGCGTTTTTTCCGGTTTTCCCCGCGACGCGCAGGGCTAGGCTGCGGATGAAACAGCTTTGGCGTGAGGGCAGATACCCGAAAAACACATCCGAAGTGATGTGCTCTTGAATGCGGGGGTGCCTGAGAACAGGCTGTCGAAGGAATGCAGGTATACCCGGAGCCTGCCCCGCCCTCCCCTGCGGAGAACCTGCGCTGGCTGGAGGATCAGCTAGACGTGACGTACTCCCCTGTGTGCTGCTCCTATAATGCCGGAACAACTACCTTGCTCCTTCGGCTGCCAAGCGCGGCCTGGGGTGTCGGTGGTGTAGCCAGCGGCGGCGCAGCCAGCGGCGAGAAGAACAGTGGGGGTCGAGGACGTGATCCTTCGTTAGACGGCATGGGGTGGCGTAACGAGGGTGCCAGTGAGCAGAGCCTGGTGGATATATTCGGCCGCATTCACAGTCTAGATGCTCTGAAACTGCAGCGCCAACCCGGTTCCTGGGGCGCGGCAGACGCCGGGCTTGTGGACCTAGTGCTGCCCAAAGGCCAGGACAGTTGCAGCATCCCCCAGGGGAGCGACGTTGGTTTGCTGTCTCAAAGCGAGGAGACGGCCGTCTCGTGCGGTGGTGGGTCCACCAATGCGGAGCGTTCGGAGTCTTCCCTTTCCCCCGCGGAGTTCAAGCCGTGCGACGAAGCCTACAGTTTGCGCAGCTTCCTGAACTCGTGTTTCATGCTGCCGACGAGGAGAAAGCTGTCGGGGGGCTGGCGAAAGAAGACGAGTTCCTCCACAGAGTCCCAGCTGACGCGGGGCCCCGAGGCGGCGGCTCCGCGGGGGCTGCCGTTCCTGCAGTGGCGCAGCAGGTTTCCGAAGCTGGCGGCTGCGGGCTGCAGCGGCGCGGGGGGTGAGGGCTCTTCGGCGCAGAACAAGGGGAGTGGAGGCGGCGTGAGTTGCTTCTCCCGCTCGTTGGGGGGATATGCAAATCACCAGCGCGAGACGCGCGTTGGGGGGGAATTCGTGCAGCACGCGAGTCGTCTGTTGTCTCTGAGGAGGAAAGGCAAGCGCGGATCTGCAGACAGCGGAAGGGCCAACGTCACGTCGCCGCTGTCCATGGGGTCTGTGAGCTGATTTGATGATCGAGAAGAAGGGGAGTTGTCCTTCCGACAAAGCCGTGGAAGGATCAGTTGCCTCCATTCGTCCCGTCGCGAAGACCGCAAGCAAATGCTTGTCGCTGCAGTGCTGCTGCTGCTGGCAGAAAACCTTTGTCTTGGCACATGCTGTAGCGTAGCTGTGCCCAGCAACTGATGGGCTCGCCAGTAAACCACCTCGCTCTTGTGAATCACAGTGACGTAGTTGGCTAGGCAGGCGACCAGGCACCAGATTGGCCTGTCGAAACGAACAGTTCCTTCATGGGGGCGCGCAGCCCCCACTCCACCGCTGGGTGCCTCTTGGAGGTCGCTTGCCTTTCTCTGGCTGCTTGCTTCATCGTCAGTGTTTTTCTAGCCGGACTGGTCCAAGCGCGGACATTTGTAGCCAAAGCGCTACCTCAATGCACGGCAGTGGTGTTTGGTGCTTTGTTGCTCATTCCTAACGCGCAGGGGGTTAGCGAGGTGGGGGGACAATTTCGGCTTCAATTTTCTGCACAGTTGCGGTTTCGGGTGGAGTACTTGGAGTGTTCAGTTCTTTGTTGCCGAAGTAGCCAGGCCATTGTCGTGAACGTGTACAGTCTAGAGTGCAGTGATGGGATGGCCAACGTATTGTGGGCCCAGGGTCCGGAATTTGAGTGCACGGGATCCAATTTACTGTGAAGTAGATGTAGGGTTGTGTTGTAGCTGAGTCGGAGGAGGAATACGTCGTGAGAGAAACAGAGGATGTACGCTTTTCGTCATCGGATACAATGGATTCGCCGCGTCGTCGAGTCACGTAGTCTAGTCGTGAGGTTGCATCGAGCCAATCCAAATTTTAGATGCTGCAGACGGAAGCTATCGCGGAATAGTTGTGGGGGGTTAGCTCTTTCCTCTGTTTATCGCAGATTGAGGGTGAGCTCTGTGTTCCAAGGCATGCTGTCTTGAATGCAGGGAGGTGCTGCGTTGCGGTTCGGTTCGCGCCAATCGTGACTGAACAATGGCTCCCTTAGATGTATTGCGGCTGGGACTTTCATTTTTCTGAGGGAGGCACTTCAATTCATTGGATTTCTGTGCATCGGGACTACTCTGAGAGGCGCGCTTCGGAGAGCAGACAGCGAGCACCCAAACAGCGTGTGGTTCTTCCTGCCTACACTCATCTAACTGAGGAATTCGGTTCGGCGTGCTGCGTACATGGCGCATTAGAATATCGGAGGCTATCGGTATCTCTCGAGCTAGACACGGAGGGGAATATTTTGAGTATAGCTCTAGGCAGTGTATGAGAGTGAAGTGCCGGTCGCTACGCTGAAATACATTGTCTCATCGGGCACGTGTGACGGGGATACTGTCGGCTTAATGACAAATTTTCTCCATTATATGTTGAGTGACAGGTAGACTGTTCACATTGTTGAGGCATTTGAGGCTTCACAAGCTGTTTCAAAGCCCCATAAGGTCGATGCATGCGGAACATTCCGTAAAACACCTTGAAACTTCTCTGTCGCATAGAGGCAACGAGGAAGACGCCAATAGGGGGACAAATATCCGCTGCATTTCTTAACTGGGAAAGTGTTTCTTGTTGATAGATCTCCATGTACCTTGCGGCCAGCGTGAGGCGGTGGAGAAGGCACAGGCAACCCAATCGTTTATGTTTTGACTACGACAACTTTACCTTCTCGGCAATTATTTGAGAATAGAACACATAGTACTCAGCGTGAGAGTGCTGTCTATTGATTGAGGCCTTGGAAAGCCTTCATTTACGCGCTAGTTTCTCTCTTCATGGTCAAGACCACGTTAGGTCTTTTTTCCCCACTCTGGTCTCGATTTTCTCTATTCGTGGAATCTCAGAGATGCTAAATAAGGATGGCTTTCCCCTGCCGATGTCATTTGAGGCTTCACCAGAGGTGTTGCTCCTTTTCTCTTGGTGGCACGCCCGAACAAATGCTCAATACGCAGTGACCTGCGTTTGCTGCATTATCTTTGGATTCATCTCGATAGCGCTGAAGGTTCTGCGTCGCATCTCCGATGTCCGTCTAGCGATGATGGAAAATAGAAGCAAGCCGACGCTGTTGTTCGGCTGCTTCCCCGTCTTTCACAATGCCATACGTGGGTGCGTCACCTTCTTGAATTACTCCTGGGACTACATGTTGATGCTGGTAGCAATGACCTTCAACGTTGGCATCTTTGTTTCAATGCTAGGAGGGATGGCCTTAGGCTTCCTGACGATTGGCCGCTTCCTCGACTTGCCTTTTGAGCCGGCGAAAGTCAGCGGAGGGTGCGAATGCAACGAAACCCTGAGTTGCGGCTGCCACAAGGGCCGACCCTGCACTTGTGCGGCTTCCCAGCTAGTCGCTTCGTGCAGGCGAAGCAAAATGAGCTTCGGCGAGCAGCCAGTGCCTGAGCAAGGGGGTCCGTGCAAGTCCAACACGGACACAAAGTCAGAGTTCGCTGGAGTCTGAGGGTCACTGAATTTTGATTTCAGCTGATTTCTAATCGAACTCAACCAAGTTCCTTCCAAGTTTGGAAGGCTTCGGGTTCGGGCCTCACCTCGGCCGATGCGTCACTGCGTGGCGCCCTGGGGTCAGGGGCACCTGCCGGCAGCCGAGGTAGTCTAAGGCGGCTGCCCCGGCTTTTGTTTGTTTCATTCTGTCTTAATGTTTGCGTTGGTTGTAGCACCCAACGCGCTTCCTTGAGTTTTGCTGACGGCTTCTCTTTATTGCCGCAGTCTCCGCAAGCAAGAGATGCGCTGATCAAGCTGGCATCCGCCCAAAAAGCACCACGCAGCTTTCCCCCTAGATGTATTGGCGGGGCAATTCCCCGAATGTTTCAAGCGTGAACAGGAGCTTCTGTTCACGCAACTTCTCTTCTAGCGAATGGAGCGTGTTGCCCGTTTACTTCGCATCGAATGCATGCTGCTTTCGACCTAAACTTACTTTTCACGTCAATGTCTGGACCATAATTGAGCAATTAGGACGGAACTAGCAGCGGAGAGCACAGTAGTTCAATTCCTGATGAACAAGTAGACATCAAAGACTTCTAGAAGGGCAAATAGTTCAAGTAATATTTGTGCAAGAATTTTCAACCTTGAGCTATACACATCTATTCAGCAGAGCTTTTCATCTCTTCACTGTTTCTCCGGTGAAGACGTTCAAAGCTTTGAACAAAGGAGGCCCACTCCCTCTCCGGATCGACGGAGGGGTAGCTGGAAATACGATTGTAGTCTTAGTGGCGTATGCCAAGTTTATTTAGACGCTACTATTCTGAAGTGCTGTTCAGAAGCCGTGTCTGCAGCCCTTTTCACTGGATGAGCTATTTGCATGGTTACTTGTTGGAGCTCATCGCTTTCTGCACATTCCATCATTCGTCCGGCACCGGGGTTTGTCTGTGCTCCTACTTGCCTTTTTGGCAGCGAAGAACCCTTCAGAACGAAGTTGGCTTATGTGCTTCACACTTAGAGCTACTCACAGTTGCAGCCTTCTCCTATCTGAAGGGATGCCGTTCGGCTAGCAGCTCGTTCATGCATCGATCACTTGTGACGTTTCACTAGGAGCCTTCTGCTGCGTTTCTATCATCACCGTAGCATTTTGGCATTCTGGCACTGCTTCTGAATTCTGTACTCTCTAAGCCCCTTTATCCCTTCGCTGCTCTAAGATGCTGGCGATGCAGACTCTGGATTCCTCCAAAAAAAACTCACACAATAAGTTAAGCCTAAATTCACTGCTGAACTTAGATATCTAATTTGCCTACATGACAGCTATACTGGGAGAGACTGAAAAGTTCGAAATCACTGTAGCAGTGCCTTCACCACGGCCGTCACGTGCAAGTACACTAGTTTGGCGCTGCAGCGCTTTTGTGCTACATTAGTGTCAGAGTATATTCGGTTGATTAAAAAAAAAACTGTTTAACGTTAAAATAAGTTCCAGATATGGGTCTTCCTGAAGTGGTACGGAAGTGTTTGTGGTGCGATTGCTCTCGTGCTGTACACATCACTGCAGCCCCATCAGTGTCTCTGGATTTCCCCCCGAATCTCAGGTCTACATGGCGGCCAAAACTTTTCATCTCGTTGGATTAACTTATTGGAATTTTTAAGTATGCGCTCACGACTGGTTCTGGAGGCATTAGAGCGCGCGGCGGCACAGAAGTAGCGCAGACGCAGCCCAGACAACCATGGGATGAGTCAAAGCTCACGTCGACTCTAAATAAATGGGTCTTTTGAACTCTCCGCTTGGATATATGTATTAAGGAATAAGCAGACAAAGGACATCAGGTGTCATTTAGTCCTATTGGCGAGAGCTTTTCATCCATTGAATGTCAACCACACTCCAGCGCTCTCGAAGATTCCGCGTGTGACCGCCTGGGAAACTCTCCATTGAGAGTCTGAAATTCTGTGAAGTTTAGCTCTAAATGAAATGTCAGACGTACGCGGAGAGCCTCTGAAGGGCACTGCCCTATACAATACCATCTTGGAAAGGTTCCGAGCAGTCCCTGATGCAGAGGGACGGCTGGACTGCGGTGAGCTAGTTGCGCGTGACGGGGAGTGGGTTTGTAGGTTAGATGGAAGCCAACAACATTTCACCGTAGTTACGTGAAAGGCGAACGGGTTGCTCATCCTATTGGCTCTGCCTCGGTAGTCATTTGCCACAAAGCCCGATGCATTGTCTGCTCGGTGTGACAGCATACAAACCCATTCAACAAAAAAGTCGCCACAATGCCGCTGCATCTAACTGGATTTCAGCTAAAGCGTGTAGGAGGCAAGATTTACTTGGCGGCTACACCACTGCTCCAGCTTCAATTTTGAGTCCTTTCTGCAGAGAAACTTGCCGATGCGGCGCTGCAGATATCTGCAGTCTACGAGCTGGTCTTCGGCAGTGGATTTATATCCCGGCATCTGAAGGTACAGCCACGCGGGACGTGATGAATGTCTCTTTCGTAGAAAATACATTGCCATAGGGCTCAACTGAGACTGTCCAACCTGCAGCTTTCGCAACATTCCGCATTATCTAGTTAGTTCAGGAAGTTCAAGAACACGTTGCCATATCTTGGGAAGGCCAATACAGGGAGGCCGACAACGCAGGCCAGGGATGTGGAAGGACGTGGGATTTGGGAAGGAGTAAATTCAGGGAGGTTCCACTTGCCCTGTTCTTTGTGCGGCGCAGCAAGACATCGCGAGTTCATCTGGCCGGATGAGGGAAGCAGCAAAAGCCCTGCGCAATTCTCGAGGCGGCAGTGTGGTTACTGCTGATGAGCTAATTGCATGGGAGCTCAAGGAACTGGGAATACCCAAAATGAGGAAAGATCAAAACAGCGGCGTGAAGGGGATGCTGTGGATGAAACGAGCGCTTGACTTCGTCTTCACTCTCATCTGCAACACGTTCGGAACCATGAAGGATGCAACAGTCAAAGAATGTGCATTGGATGCGTATGATCGTGTTCTCAAGCCTTATCACAGTAAGCCGGAGAAACCGGTTCTAAATCCTACATACCTTAAATTCACATAGTTGTGAAATTACATAGTTGTAAACAGTGCACTGAAACATCATGACAAACTCGGGGAGAAGCTGTTCAAATCATAAGTGCGTCAGGACAAGAGGAAGGCGAATGATTTATGTGTGGTTCTTGAATACAGGTTTCCTGGTCTCTAACATCGTTTCTCTTGCATTTAGCCTTGCACCTTCGAAGGATGAGTTCGTCAGGTAATTGTAGCTCCAGTATGCACAGCTTGACGCCTGCGGCACTGCTTGGGAGGCAGGAGCTTTTTGCTTGGCTGCAAACCTTCCAGTAAATCCCAGCGAACGCTTTGCAGAAAGACGGAATTTATGGTTAGGCTATTCCCTAGTTTTCTACTTGCTGTTGCAATTTCTTCTGCCTATGAACAGGCGTCTGGGCTTTGAAATGGACGAAGCCGAAAACTGTCTCGGCAGCATCCAACAGGTGGTCTTGTAAGTAGATACACACTGTTTCCGATACGTGTCGAGGCAAAGTCCAGCTCTACGCCTCTACTTGTAAATCCAGTATGTCGTCTGGCATCATCACGCAGTGTCAGTGGTTATGTCGCCGTTGTGGCACCGTGATGCTTACTCCATTCAGGCCAGTTATCGCGCGACTGAATACTTTGCTGGAAGAAGCCAACTGCAATTTTCCTGACAAGGCGTGAGGGATGTCCGTGACGAGGGTGCTCAACACCGAAAAACAGGAAAAACACTGGCATTCGTCTCATCCCGTTTTCGCCGCCTACGCCAAGAGGAGCTGAATGTGTCGCTGTCAACGTTTTTCTTTGTAGTGAATGGCCTCCGCCGTGGCAGTTGCAGCAGCGTCTGACTGGAGCGGTAGACACACGCAAGGCTGCCCACAGGTTTTCGGCGAAGTCGCTGCGAAATATTCTTCAGCAGCAGCACAACGGCCCTTGTTTGGTGCCCGTTCCTCCGTCGCTGCATCATCACGGGCAATCTGGTGAAGCCTTATGTGTACAGAAATAATGCCTAATGTCTGGGTAACGTAAATCTGTCGTGCACGGCTCCTGCGCTATATTGAATGTGGTGCCCCGAGACCGTCTGTCTTTTTGTGGCCCACAAAGCTGCAGTGGGTGTCCTTTGCCGTCTCAGACAACTTCTGCGGCGTAGTAGCGAGGCGCCATTTGCGCGACACTCAAGTGCAGTCTAATGCTTAAGTATGCTTAGCAAGTTTCGGACTTCAACCACGGGCATTTGATTGAAAATGCTGCTGCCCAAGAAATCGGCCGGCTGATGGGTCCTCCCCCCTTCATCTGACACGGGTTTATCAGTATTTACACATACGAAAGAAGAACTGCATCCCAGCAGCTCTGCTCTATTCCCGCAGCACACACCAGCCTCAGCCGCTGCACATGCCGTAGTTTTCCTGTCACACTGCGAGGGCTCCTCCATTGTCGACCACTTCCACCTGGCACAAACCCACATATACAGAGATCTGCCGGGTGGCTCCAAGCAGTGTGCAGCTGGCGCTTCGTAGCAATTTTCTATGGGGAGCACGGGCAGCTCGTGGCTCATGAGCTCATGTATCCTCCATCCAGTGCACATACAGATAACAAAGCTAAACAGAACTGGGGTTGTCACGTACCCATTGAAATCGCCTGGAATTGTCGAGAAGAGTCAGCTCCTGGTACTCCATCCAAACGTGGCGTTCTTCATCCCTTACCCTCCTCAAGGTGCGACGCCGAACTCCGCTTACGGTTTGAAAGCTGACGTCGTGCCACAGTGAGTCCTTCTTTGATTCACGACATGCAGAATCATCTCCCTCTGGTCCTGAGTCGTTTAACTTTTCCTCAAACTCTGAAGATGCGTGAAGCCACGCGCATGGACTGAGTACCCATCCGCAAAGGCCAGAGGGAGGTGTTAATGCGTCAGAAACAGAACGCTGTTCTTTGCGCCGTGGCTGACTTTCCGTGGTACAGTCTTGCTGCTGCCGGTGCTGCTGCTTTCTCACTTTTTGTGTTGACGTGTCAAAACCACAGCAGTTTACTCTGCGTCGTGGCTGACTTTCCGTGGTACGTTCTGGCTGCTGCTGCTGAAGCATTCTCACTTTTTGTACGGGCCCAGCAGTAGAGACGGCTAATTGCTTATTGCCGCTTTTGTCCGTATCGGATTCATCTTTCTTCCTGTCTTTGGATGTATTCACATTAGAGGAAGCATTCTTGTTTCCTCGAATGTCAATTCTAGGAGGGCTAGGCCCGTCTGGAAGTAGGTGGGTTTCCCGAGGGCTTGTTTTTTCACAGTGCGCAACTCCTTCCGCATCTCTTCCACATTCACCTGATTTAGGCCACAAGGGCAGCTGTCTTCTCAAGCCGCACCAGCAGCACCCATACAGCCAAGGAGTGCCAGTAGTCTGCCCACTAGGGTCATCGGAAACTAGAGGCTCTGGCATCTCCATTTGCACTTCCGGCAAGCACTCCGAATAAACAGCCCTCCTGCTTTCCTTCTCTTCCGCCGAATTATCTGCAATCGTCATTGAAGTTAGATCTACTCAAGACAAAACACATGCGGGGACTCAGCACCTCTGCAGCTATGTACATGCCTTTACATACTTAACTAGCCCCAGCACGTTTTACAGAGTCTCAAAGAAGTCTACAGATCAGTGCCTATTCAAAATAGGAAGTGATCGGTAGCATTTACTCGAAACGTTGGTACAGCTTGCTAAAGCCTTTTAACATGCAGAGGGAAGTTGCTAGGGCAAAGAGGCGGTGCTCCTGAGGGCCTCGTTGGTCAACCAGCCTCGCGCTTCGGCTCTGTTCATCTCCTGGAATATGCTCACCGCTTACTGCAGACAGCAGGAAACTGTCTTCCATGCAATGTTGCGCAGCTACCTCGCGAGGCGGAGAAGTAGGCAGCGCCGAGACTCCAGCTGCTGCTGCCCGGTCACGGGTGCTTGTTATGGAGCATGACGACAAGGGCGTCGGCAGGGCGTCAGGCTCAACATCAGTAACATGGTCGTGGCTGTCGAGACCCTCTGCATCGGAATTGTCTTGGCCGGCCAAATTGGCCTCGGCTTTTCCTGCTCCTCTGTGCGCCGCTGGCTCCAGCTGCACGCCCCTGCGTTTGTTCTGTGTCGCACATGTTGAGTCTCCCTGAGTCCTACGAGCATCAGAAATCTTTATGGAGCGTAAATAAGATGAGATTGACGGCATGAGTCGACCAAGCCAGCCGACCACTGCAGCTCTAGATTTTGTAGAGAGCTTCCGCTCCACTGAAGTCAGCACATCATGGCGTTCCTCAAGAGCCAGCATTCTGCAATGCGAGCAAGCAGCAATATTACATTTAGCCACTGGAAGACCAAAAACCTGAGTTGTATGATGATCTTCTTCCTCGTGAAACCCGCGCCGAAATTTGGCACAAAGTGAGCCACTTGAATCTAAGCTACCTGCGCCTTAAATGAAATGGACGGGGAAAGGCGAAAGTTCGGAAGGCAATGAGGCGCGAAGGCAGAGAGTAGAAGATTATCCAGCAAATCTCAGTTCATGTTTGGCTGAACACATGGTTGTAGAGGGAGATGCTGATTAAATTAAACACTTAAAAAATGTAGTGGAAGGACCTTCTGAAGCATGCACCATCTGTATGATTTCCAGCACGAACCTTAGCGGATAACGCTCAACATGCCGCCTACAAAGCAGTGCCGATGATTGGAAACAGGAATATGCACGTTGTGTGAGACATAGGAGTGAAAGAATCCCGTGTTCTAAGAGAGCTGCTTAAATAAATGACGGATTTGATGTTGCGCGAACCTGCGTCTATCGGCGTAAGTCCTGTACAGGATGTCGCCAACATCTTCTCCCCTGAAAAGTTTCTCAGATATTCCGTTCCTTTTGTGTCAGCAATATTAAACCAAAAGTAACGAACCGATGATGTGCATGCTACCTGGCAACGGGCCTATGAGTAGGCATCGGTCCACTGAACTAGCCAGTCGGCTGCTGCCTCCAACTCATCCTCGAAGCATGGCAAAGGGCCTAACACAAGGAGCTCCCAAAAGAGCGAAAACTCAAAATATGTAAGGTAAAATATATATTTCGCTTGTCTATACTCTCTTAAGAGGGAATGTTGAGCAAAAAGCATGCAGGAGGGCCCCGCAGCGTCTTCAGGAGCTGAGTTCCAAGAAGGCTTCCGAGTACTGTATCAAGGACTGAAACAACTATCTTCGTAAGAGATATTGTCCTTAAGAAGACAATTTTGTGTCCTGTGCATTATGGGATATGCTCTACTGTGAGGTTGCAAAAATTCCGTGCGCCGACGCTCGCAAGTTGCGAACAGGACGCTTGTACAGACTATACGAAGTCCGGGTCTTCAGCTTGCGCGATCTTGAACTTCATTATCTTTTCAGTGTTGCCTGGGCCTAATAGTGTGATTTTTGAGAACGCTTTTATACTGGACTGACTATCTATTGGATCTCATGGCAGTGAAATTCCCTTCTGCTGAAGTTGTGCCACTGGAAGATGACTGTTTTCACTGGGTCTTCTTGAGCTATTCTGCAAAGTTCTTATACTTGTATATTGGGCCTCTACTTCAGGCTCGTTTAGTATGACCCGAGGTGTGGTGGAGGTGATCTACTGAGGGCGACTGCTGGCTGACACGATGGATCTCTTCATTTTGAGTTGTCGACTTGCCTTTGTGTGTTTCCTACTTCGCCTAGTGCAAACTCACATGCTTAAGCATTAAAGCTATATTTTCTAAAATGCCCTAGACACATTTCTATTAATACATAATCAAGTGCATGGAAGTCAGCACCATAGTGTAAGTAGAGGACACTCAGTAGTCATTTTTTCACGATAACTCAGTCTCGTAATGATTTTACGTCGTTAGAAAGCTTGGAGAATAATATTGTACTGCTGGCACAACAGCCATGATTAGTAGGGCAGAGATCTGTGCTGGTGGACTGATACAGGCTCAGTTCAAGGATAGATGAGTCCCACATTCCCAAAATGCAAGTACGACGGTTAAAAATAACTAAATTGGGTCTTTGATTGCAAAACAAATCACTAGGAAGAGAAACTAGGTAGTTGTGGACACTAGAATGCGCAGCACTACAGCGTAGCCCAGAAATGGCTTTTAGGTCCCTTTCAAGGAATTATGGTTCAATGTATATAGACTTGCATACTGAATAGAAATTAATAACCACGCAAGAGCACATAATGACCAAGAGATCAGGCCTACTATGGTGCTCTTCAGGTCAACCCAGGGCTTAGAGATCGCAAGAGGCCCTCTAGTTGCATTGCGTGGCAATGCACTCACAAAGAAAAGGTCAAAGCCGGACAAATGTACCCTTGGGGGGACTGGCATACAATGGTGCTGCTTTAAACATTTTCTTGTACTACCTTTGTCTCTAGTAAGTAGAAACACGTATGAACCTATGTAGCCAGAAAAAACGAGACACGAGGGAGCCAAGCAGGACTTTGCTACAAATGAAGAAGCCATTATTTCTTTGAAATGGAAACTCATGTTTTATTTTCTTAGTTAGGCTTGTACTTTGTTGGGCCTTGAATGCCTGCCCTGCTTCCCTGTAGCTACTGTCAAGTCTCAACATTAGGTAGATTTCTGCGCATTCTTTTCTACAGAAGGCTTTCGTTTTCTCATATTTCTAGTGCCCTTGAGCTCTAGGTGGCGCGAACTCTGCAGTCACCGAACGTCTTTTGCTGCCACTTTGTGTGGAAAGTGACTCAGTTCCCGGTCACAGAGTTGCTCGAGCACTTTGGTTATGTAAGATTCGATGCGAGAGAGCTCGCATTGCTGTGGCATGAAGAGCCTTCTGGCGTATCGCGACTTCAAAAGCTTTGGTTTTGGTTTCAGCAATGACTACTTGTATTGTATGCCAATTCGAGGTCAAGGAAGAGACTCTCCTGGTGCCGTTCGCTACATTGATTGTTAATGCGCATCTGTTTCGTGGTACAGTTAATGCGTTCGCTTTGTCCATAGCTCAGGAAGCAAAGAACATGACACGCTTAATGTTGAGGCGATTGCAGAGCTGTTCCATTAGTTCCTATTGAAGATGAAGGCTTCTGATGGAAATGAGCTCCTTAGAGAACCCCTGGTAGTGAATAACACAGCCAGCATAAACTTCAAGAGTGCCACTTGCTGTGGACGTCTTCTTCGTGGAAATGAAGTGAGCCTTTTTGGCCAGATAATCCAGGAAAACCAGGAGTTTCCATGCGAAATCTGCTAACTTCCCTACTGCTCGCTTGCGGAATGCCAGCTGATCGGTTGGCATATTGTATATGGGGGCCCCACCAGTGAGTCTGCATGGCAGCAGTAAAGTTTGATGGCCATATGGACCTGTTGGTCGCTGCCCTGCCAGTCAGATATTTAGTAGCCGTGCCTAATGCTTTTTCAGCACCTCAAAGGCGTGGGGTAGCTTCTGCGCTGCGTCTCACCGCATCCACTGTTCGAGCTATGTGGAGTCGCGGATGGCGTTGCACCGGCGACTTTGCCTGGTCAGCGTCACCGAGAAATGCCAGAACTGGGACGCTGGAACGGGCAGCAGAGGCTCTACTAAACTGCTCTGCTAGAAGACAGATTAGCCTTTCTTGGTATTCCTTAAATATGTGAATGATGGAGAGTTGTAGGGTTAGTAAGGTGTTAACTCCCTGTTGCTTAATCGCTAGGTGAATCGCAATAACCTGAGCTGTGCTCAGTGGCTCCTTTATAGCCATTCTGGCCTTTGCTTCGCGGCATGCCTTGCAATGTTAAATAGTGCGCTGAAGAAATGTAGCCCCCTCTGCCGCAGTCGTTAGGGACGCCTTTTTGGCCAGCATCTCGTAGGCTTGTTCAGCTGGAGTTGGCCCCCGCGTCCTCTGCGGCTGCTTCTCTTGCTACTCTGCTTATTGTGTCATTTTGAGCGGTACATTGCTCCATTGAGCATGAGCGCAGATTCGTTTCCTTCCGGACTGAATGTACGAGGAGGGCTAGCTAGTTTAGTCAAATGAACAACAGACCCCGTAAGGAAGCGCTTTGCTAGACGCATACTCCCAAAGCACACAGGCAGCCTCATCACCACAAAGTCGACATTTTGCTGCTCCCTATTCGCAACGGCGAAAAATGGATTCCTTGTTGTAAACGCCGTACGCGCAGTCCCAGTCACTCAGTTCTGATCGGGCTAAGAAAACTATGCAGTGGGCCCTTTGCAGAAGCGCTGTTGTCTAAGTATTTCAAAAACAAACGCTCCGGTTCCCACACTGCACAGTAAACCCTCTCCATCATCTGCCAGCTCCCTAAAATTTTGCTCTCGCCAACAGTGCGGTCTCTATCAGAAGCTTCCTGCGTTTGGTTTCCTTAATCTTCCTGACAGCCTGCGTGCTGACAGGAGTTCCACCAGATTGTTATCCCTAATAGCCAACATTTCTTCCTCTTTTCAACCTACAGCCTGGGCCCTGCTGTTTTCTCTACACTTATGGCATCCTTTCATTGTTGCTTCAGGAGCCTCTGCCTCCAGCTGAAGGGGACTTCGATGGTATGCAGCATTCTGCTGACAACAAACAACACCGCTTCACCTTGTCGCTGGCGCCTACGAGGTTTGTCTCCTGTAGCTCCCAGGCTTTGCCGTATGAGAAATGCCTGTGCTTTCCCTCAATGTGGGGCCTGTTAGTGCCCGTTTTCTTTGTTTAAAATTTTGGCCCTTTGCCTTTATTTGGTTGGAGCAGCGCAATCCTTATAGTAGTGTCCGTCATCTCCGCACCTCTTGCAGCTGCGCGGCAGAGAACATATGCCTTCTTGTCACTTGGTGCCATCCGACATCGCCACCCCTTCTTCGCAGTTTTCTAGCGGGTAACCAGTAGAGGCGACGAAACCAGGAATAGTGTTTCTTGAAGCCTATGCTCTGCTGCATAGCTGCCTTCGTTTTGAAGAGTGGAGCCTAACTCTGTATGGTCCCTACTTAGGGTGTCGCATCATGAGAGGCCTCGGTGTGTTGCCCTATTTAGCCTGTAATGATATAGGAAGATCTTCGAAAATTACTAGGCAAAAGCCGTCTCACTGGCCTCACGGACTATGTTGCATTCACTTGTCGCCGCTGGTCTTATGGGCTATGCTAGATTCAGAGACAGAAGCCTGTTTAGGGCAGTATGTGTGGATTTTAACCTGAATTCTTCCCAGCTGCAGGGACAGTGAGGACAGTGTAGCACCACAAAAAGCCCCCCTTATGCGCCCAAAACTGCCCTCTCCTCGCAAAACGTGGTTAACAAGATACTGCTATTAAACTGGGTGAATAGGGGGAAAACCGACGTGCCAGTATGCAGGGACCGAAGTAATTCCAGAAAAACTTTCAACGTTCAGCAGGAACGTTTTCCCGGTATTACTTTTGCCCCTTGCATATTGGCACGAACAAATTTCAAAAATAATTTTGTAATCGTGCCAGCTGTGCTTCTGAATGCTGTGCAGTTGTAACTCGTGCCGGGTAACGCAGCGTGAAACCAGAGTCACCTCATACCGCTTCGTCGGGAGACACCAGCTCAAAACTACAGTATTTGCGCTCGGCAACGCGGCGAAAAGCCAGCAAATTTCCCACACATTGTTTAATTGGAAACTGCTAGTCGTATTTCTACTTCAGAATGGGACAATGCTGCAACCAGGTGCGATGGGCCTATCTCTCAAGAAAACGATTCATTTGTCTGGTGTGATGCATTGTGAGATGCCTCGATCGACGCAGAGCTTTAATACACACTTCAGTAAGGCACCGGAGAGCTGTCGAATTTCCCCTCCGTCCTGCCAATTCTGTGGAAACCAACCCTAGCTTCTACCGGACCAGAACCCCTGCTGCGGGTATACGGAACCTTGGCGATAGTGACGGCTTTTATTCTCTTAGTAGAAAACAAAACAAAATGATAGTACAGCAGTCAAGCATTTGGGGTTATTGTCTGCGGTAACACTTGCGGAAACCAGAGCGGATTCACCTTACCATCACAACTGCTTTGAAACGGCACCTGGCATGAACAATGCCAGTACTCAATTGAGCGCTACGGGAAAACGAATCGATCATAGCTGATTAATAGGTTTCACAGCATAAAGTTGAATTGATCAATCCAACAAAATAGAGAATTGTAGCATGTGCTGCACTTTTGCGTTTCACGTGTCCTGAGCAGTGACACACAAAAAACCTCCGCATTTAAGATAGGCGTATTTCATTGGAATCCGGAAAACATGTTTAGATAATCAAGTCTATGTCATTTTGCTTAAGATACTAATATAGAGACACGCAAGGTAATCTTCGCGATTGTGGGGGCCCCTTCCGAACTGAGCAGCGTGAGGCGCGCTTTTCTCTGGCGTTGTGCAGGTCGCAGGGAGGGAGGGCGTCGAAAAGAGGTCAAGTTGCAAGCCATGTCTTCTGAATCTTCTTGGTTTTGTTTTTTTGTGAGCTACGTTGATTTAGGAAATTCCCGTTTTCCGGCCGTCGTCTTTGTCAGGCGTGCCTGCGCTCCCGTTCCGTCTTGCGTGGGGTGCTGCGTTGCTGCTTTCCACAGGTCTTGCCTCGTGGCTGTTTCTGTGGGTTCGCAGTGTCTGTACAAGGCGCTATCTACTTTTATGACGAAAAGAACCCAGTAGTCGTGAAACACTGGGTTATTGCGGACCTGAAGTTCCCGCGCTTTCCGAAACCCCCTTGCCAGTGAGCCGAAGCCAGAGGTTTCCACCCACTTCCACTGGTGCCTTTGTCCCTCGGCGAACTTGCAGGATGGGGAGCTCACAAGAATGCGGCGGCTGCACTGTGGCTCGCCTACTTGGCCTCGAGTCTCGAACAAACAGCCTGGCCCTCTTCGTGTCGGTGAACCTGTTCTACTTCCTCGTCTTTGCAATGGGAAAGAGCATGGTGTCTCTCCTTTGCTACCTGTGCCTTGCTCCAGTCATGCTTGGGCTGTTACTAAAGGCACTGCATCTCACTCCGACACAGGAGGGACCCTGGGAAATTGTCAGCCGATCCGGCATAGAGTCCAAGGTGGAGTGGCTGTACGATCGGACTAACCAGTTCCTGGAGTTTTGCCGGGACGTTTGCTTGTGGAAGAATGTATTCTTCACGACGAAGGTGTGCTGCGCGCTGCTGACGCTCGGTTATGTTTCTTCATTCTTGTCATTTGCCAGCCTCGTGTTCGTCTCGACTTGGAGTTGGTTTTTGTACAGCAGCTGTTCTTCGCTCTTCCACGACACTATATACCCGGTTGTCTCCCCCTACATCAAGCTAGCAAACCAGGCATTCCACAAAGTATTCCAGTCCATTCCAAAGATGGAAGTGAGTGATAAAAAGCACTAGTGGGGTTCGTAGGTGCTTGTGGGACCGAAGAGGTCTCTCCGTAACCTTTCCTCGCCTATCTGTAATTACGTCAATGTAAAGGGGAGCTATAATTCGCGGCTTCACGGGAGCTGTGCTAGAGACAGACTCCCATGCCGTACAGCAGCGGCCTATGCAAGCCCTCATGGCCGGCGGTGACGGGACTAGTCCTGTCCCGCACGAGGCTGTTTCCAATTTAGTGTGTCGGACGCACCAGGCGCAGGGCAAGTTTGGGGGACTATTTTCGTCTCACGTGGGGCTATTTCTAATCCAGTGCATTGGACGCCAGCCTATTCTCAGTCACTTCGCAGCGCCGTCGCTGTCGCCCTTCGTTGGGGCGGCTTTACCTAGCCGCCTGTGCTCTTTGCTGCTGTAACCAGCGCTCTTTCGGCGGCTCTCGTCGGAGCCTTGTTGCTAGCTATTTGTACCTATTGCGCATCCGTTGTCGCCGCTGCAGTGCATTGAGCTACAGTTTAGTTTTAGGTGGGCGTCTCAGATTTCATCAGAAGCACATGAGGCCTGCCGCCACACAGCATGGAGACAGGGCAAGAGGCCCTGTTTCGTTCTTACTGCCGCCACAGTTGGCTCGGCGACTGGCCGCTGCGTTTTCGATCAGTCTGTCGCTCCTCATTGTCTAGCCGCTGTACAGTGTGTCCCACTGTACAGGGTTCTTGCGACCTAGGCAGCTAACCGTGCAGACGCTAGGACGCAGACTTTTCGCACACGCGGCATAGAGTTTCCAATCTTTACCGGATGCTACGAGCTACTCAAAGCGCAGGCACTCACTGCACCCGGAGGCACAGCACGCGCAGCCACGCTGAGTTTCAAAACCGGAGTGAGTTGGCACGCCGGGGCGTTGCCACTCTCCAAGTCCTTCGAGCGGTGCACCCTCCAGGAAGTAGCGGAACTGCTTCATGTACAACGGGGACTGCAGTTAAGGTGCATGCCCTCTATTGTTAGATGCACCCGACACGTCTGTCGCCGCGCGAGGGATACGAAGTCGTTGGGGGGGGCGGAATACGGAACGCTTGGAGAGAGGAAGAAGAATGGGACGCTCTTTCCGTTCACTTCAAATAGTTGAAGAGGTCCTTCGCAACCTGAGGAATACAACAGCCGCAACAGCCTAACTTCGGTGCGCCAGCAGAGGCGATGTTCTCACCTCAGCATCGAAAAGGCAAAATACACTGGCATTGGCACTACTGGATATGGCTCTACTGTGTAAGAGGCAGCCAAAAGTGACAAGCGCGCTAGTATGCTGGCTTGTTTTGGGCATGGCTCAGCAAGGCCGACACATCTGAGCTTGCGCTTCCGGGCAAGAATTGCTCACACATCTGTCCACACACGTCTGCAGTTCCTCAAACTGCCCTGAACAGTTTCCCCGTCCGTCAGTACGAGCCTTGAGGCGCTCGCAGCAAGCCTACACGGCCTCAAGGCAATACGCAGCAGTATGAACACATGGAGAAAGTAGCTCGACGGAAACAGAAAACCGCATGAAGTGACAGGTAAGGAGCCATGAAGCGCAACGCGGATTTGGCACGGGCAAATCCACGGAGGGGAACAATGTAGTTGACACAAACTACGGAAGGACTAAGTCGCGCCACAGATAGCTACACAAACATTTTCTGTGTCCCTGGAACGCATGGCAAAAAGCGGGGGGCCCCTCAGGAGGGCCAACAACAGGGAGCAGTTTCAGCAAAAAGAAGCAGGGGGGCACGCAGCAGCACGCGCATGCCCGTAGTAGATATGGCGAGATACGCAGGAAATTAGCGTCAGCGTATGCATAACAGAAACGAGGAGTAATGCACTCTGCCCCAAGCAATACAGGAGCCCACGTAGAAGGGAGTCTGCACTAGGTAGTACCCCAACAGCTGGCTGCAGCCGACTGCAAAGACACGTGCCATAACAAATCCCCCGTATACGTACTGAGTATTCATGTACCCATCTGCTGCACTTGGTTGTGCAGGCAGGAGCCAGTTTCTTCTTTGGGTCCACAAGGCGCTCGCTTGGGTCCTTGGGCGGGATATATTTTGGGTAATGCACCCCGAACTCAGCGTAGAAAGGGAACGACATTTCCTGCAGTGTTCGGGAAAGGGGTTCTCAATATGTCAGAGAAAGATCCCTTGGTGCAACACAAGAGGTTCGCGCTTGAAGCTCCGTTCAAAACAGGATGCCTTCACAATGGTATATACGCAGAATCTTTTTTCCTTTCAGAAAAGACGGACTTGTTGGTGTACCCGCTGGTGCCTCCCTTCCACAGTGCATGCTATGTGCCGTCAGTGTAGAAGGAAACAGCCCCAAAGCTCCACCACTAAACAGCGGTTTCATCCCTTTTGTGGAGCGGATCGCATTTCTTGTTTTATGTATAGGTATACATATTTTTGCTTCCTGCCTCGGTAGATTTGGAAGGAGTGTTTGCAGCAAGCACACACTGAAGCATCTAAGCTACCCTGTAGAGCTGCTCCGTAATCGTTTTCTTCTTTGCGTTTACCGAATTATTATTTGGTGTACGGCTACTCTACTTTGTTTTTTACCCCTTATATACATGCAGGCTCTTCTGTAGGCCTCGCTGAGTGGGATTAATAGCTTTTGACTGGGGGTCTCCTCTAGTCGCCGTAACGCCCGCCCGTTGCGCCTTTTGTCCGAGGGCTTTAAGGTCCCTCCTGACCAGTCACCTTTGTTGCTCTCATTTGTCTTAATAGAAGTGTTTTCTGTCGTTTACGTATCATTTGGATTTTTACCACCGCGGGTGCACATCGTCCTAGCCACCATGGCGTGGATGATCCCCAACGAACTGTCCGACATCGTTGCTGTCAAGTCCTCTTTGCCAACCCCGTCAACAGAAGAATGTTTCTACTGGCCTCGGGAGAGGCAGTGGGTACCAGAACGACTTGTGAGGAAACTCAAAGCCGCGGAGAAGAAGCAGTTACAGGGTGTAAAGGCCATAGTACAGAAGGCTGCCTCAGGTGGGTCGTTTCCCCCTCATTGCAAGTGCAGTGTTGACCTTTTATAACTTTTGGTGAGTGATCGTAATCTGATTTTCCTCACATGCCGATTTTCGGCTGCTGGTTCACTTATGTGGGATTTGTCTTTTGTCGCATAGTCCGTCCCGCCGTTTCTTGTCTCTTTTCACCATGTCCATGCATCTTTAGACCGGTTGCTTTCTCTCAGAATGTTCAGTGGATACCATCGTACTTCAATATTTGGAGTTGTACAGACATAGGATAACTGCTTTGATGTTAGACGTCTATTTCCCACTTATGTGCCTCAGCTGGTTCCTTATGAAGCAGGTTTCTGTCATTTTATTGTTACAGGCCAGAGCAAGTGCCGCAAATGTGGGGGTTCCATTGCCAAAGGCACGCTACGTGTGGGCTACCCCACCTCAGACCCCCGCGGGGCGTACGAAGTGCTCTGCTGCTGGTTGCATGTGGGCTGCAGCAGCGAGCTTTTTTCCATGCTTTTACAACGTGAAGCAGAGGGAAATCTTATCGAGCAATTGAGAGAAGATTTGATTGTTTCCTTGACTTGCTTAGAATCATCTGAGGGAGCAGCAGCAGAGAGCACAGCCAAGGCTGAAATAGAGAACGGAGGGATCAAGGCGCCACCCGTTGAAGATCCTCCACCTGTAAAGAAGGAGGACCCACAAATTCGCAGGACACGGGTTTCTTCGAGATGCAGCATTCCGAATAAAGCGGAAGAACAAGACAAAACGGACGAACACAAAGAGGCTCCCAGTGTCGCATCCACCGCGGCCCCTAGAAGCACTGGCTCCTCCGCGTCCGCATCTTCCAATGCCGACGATGCTTCTAGCGATTCTGGGGGCCCCACGAAGTCTAGGGGACGTACGGTGGAAAATGAGGATAAGAAGGGTGAAGCTCTGTCTACGCGGGATCGTCTGCTGCTAGAAAGGTCGAGCTGCATTATTTCGACAGAACGTTTGTGTCTAATGGCTGATGACCTCTCCTCATGTGAACAGCAGAGGGTCCAGGAAGCTCTGGCCGAAGCTGCTCGTCGGCTCTTCTTCCCAACTGAGGTGCAAGCGGAGACACTATCCAACAATGTCGCAGCTGAAGAAGTGATCGAAAAACTCGTCAAGAGAGAAATCAAGGGACGCGTAGCTTCGCCTGAAGGGTTACTTTTGCCGCTTCTGCCTTTCCAGGAGGAGGGATTGTGGTGGCTGACACAGCAAGAGGCGTCTCATATTAAAGGAGGCATCTTGGCTGATGAAATGGGTGAGGAACGAGCCGCATAATCCGTACTTGGATATTATCTTGAATTTGGCAGCAACCAAATTGCCTTGTTTCGGCGCCTAACTTTAGTGGGAATGTGAGCCTCTCTTGCTTGCTCTCAGACCCTTTGCACTTCCGCTTTATTCCTTGCAGCCTCCATTTCCGTTCTTTACATACTCAGGCTGCTCACAGTTCGACGTGTCAGCGGACCTATTAGCTCTTATATATTTGGAGCAGATGTTTCGAGTTTTGGATTAAAACGTGTCTGTTGTTTGAAAGAACGTACACAACTTACTGCGTGCACATTACGCCCACTGTTGACAGGTCGACCTGCATACGTGTGAAGCTAATGCGTTATTGGTTTTTACTTGCCTATGCGTTCTGCTTGTGCATTTGAGATGTGTAGCCTTGATTCACATTTTTGCCTCTTATGTGTTTGTGTGTTGTTTTGTGTCCGCATGTACGTTTTTGGACATTATTACGGTGAAGGGATGGGTAAGACGATCCAAATCATATCTCTTCTTCTATGCCGCCCGTTTCCCCCGCTCCCACAATCTGTACCTTCGTTGGTACGGTCAAGCGTGTGCTCGACGCTGATAGTGACCCCGCTAGCTGCACTGTTACAGTGGAAAAGCGAGCTCGACAGGTTTGTTGTTCCGGGACGCCTCTCGGTGCTTATCTACCACGGATCGCAGAGGCGGGCCCTCCACTCAGCACTCCATCAGTATGACGTTGTTCTAACTACCTACCAAACTGTGGAGCAGGATTTTCGCAAGCAAACAAATAAACACAAAGTCCCTTGCGAGGTATTGACAAGGATTCACCAGCGCTGGTGTGGGCCTATAAAGCCGCACTTGTGTCTACTAGAGATGCCGCTTAAGTGAATAGGCTGCCTCATATATGTGTATGCATACAGATGTGCAGCACTTGCGTACATGGTTATTTTCCGTGTACGACATATTCAAAATTTCTCGATGAGCATGGGATGGAAGTCATCTTTCTGTGAACTCTCTCATGTAGTTGATGTCTGACTCAGGGCTTTCTCTTAATGCAGGACATTATTTTGCGTCTCGCTGGCTGCTTTTGCCTTTGCATCTGGACATCCTGGAAATGCCTCTGAACTTCACCTTCCCGTCAACATTTGTTTCTTTTTGGCCTCTGTGCAGTACTGCCATCGTCTCTTCATGAGGGACAAATTACTCATACACCAAAAGTACTTCTGCGGTCCTGATGCCCAGCGTACGGCAAAGCAACGGCTAACGGAACGTAAGGTGGACGAAGCCACAGAAAGGGCGATGGTGACGCTCAATATTATCAACGCCGAGGGCAGAGAACGGCACAAGCCAAACGGAACACCGACCGCAGCAGGTAGGACGCAGACCGACAAGAAGAGAAAGAATGCACGACCCGGGGTGCTTGCTGAACCGGCAAACTTTGTTCCTACACCTGGCAATTGCCTAAAAGAGCTGCTTCAGCAAGCAAACATTGATCCTGATGAGCTGAGGCCGATGCCCTGGCTAGGTCCGCATGGCTACCGTAACGCAAAAGCTACAGCAGAGACAGCTGGGCTTCCTCAAGGCAAGAAACGCAAGATGGACTCGAATAATGACACCATTAGCAGCAGCAGGGGAGACAGCGCAGGTGCCAAGCTTGACGCGTGCACCGACGAGTGTGGAAAACTCGGCATGGCTGAAGTCGCTTGTTTAAAAGTAGCGGAATTAAAGGAGCTTATCAAAGCTCTTGGAGGCACCCCAATCCCCCGTGCACAGAAAGCGCAACTACTGGAACAAGTGGAGCCGCTGCTAAAAAAGAGCTTGATTAAGGAGTTATCAAATGCGGAGCCTAGAGACAGCGGCTCGGGAACTGCGAACCTCCAGATGTGCTTGGCTAAGCCTCAAGAGACAGATTCGGGGATGCAGGAGCACAGCGAGCGGCAGGAGCAAGCTTCAGCGGAGGAGTGTCAAAGCAGTAAAGAGAAAATTGGTACAGCTGCGAGCAGCAAGAGTGTGCCACCTGGGCAGCAGGTGGAAAGACCCATACGCGAAAAGTGCAACTGTGATGAAGAAAGTAAAGAAGCATCAGCTACCAGCAGCAGCGGAAAAGGCAACTCAGGAGTGAAAAATGCCAAAGCAAGCAGCCAGAGTCAACAGTGCCAACGGAGCAAAAGAGCTGTTCCTGCGAAGCGGGGGGTGGGCAAATCTGCTGGCGACGAGGACGGCGAGCCGCGAAACGCTGTGTCACCAGACAGTAGTAGCAGCAGAAGTAAGCCGCCCTTCAAGTATGTGAAGCCAGTAAAACCGGACAGGCAGCAAGCCGACAGTCAGCATGCTTCTGCTGTCACGGGCAAAAAGACTTCACTTGTCAATAAGAAGACGAAAACGGGGGCAAAGAACAAAACACGCAGCTGCAAGAACAGCAGCAAAACTATCCAGAAGTATACAAAACCGAAGAAGCATGTGAAGAAAGAGGTTCGAAGGTCCTCGAGGAAACAAGCGCCCACAGAACGAAACGTTTCCAGTAGCGAAAGCGAGTGGGAGAGCAGCAGCACGGCTTATGAGCCCTCAGGCTCGTCATCCGAAAGTGGCTCTTCAGATTCGTTTGTTGAGACACCTTCAGATGACCCATCAATTGATTCAGACTCCGAAGTTTCGTCGGTCGTATCTGTTCGTTCATCTGATACCACGAAAAAGAGGCGCGCTAAAACACCCCGCAACTCCAGTAACTACAGCAAGGAGCTGCCGAGAAGCACAGCTCTCACGCCAATAGATGAGTTGCTGTGGGGTAAAGCATTGGGCGAGACTGAATCTGAAGACGGAGAGGAAGGTGGACATGTTAAGGAGAGACTTGAGGAGGACCCTCAGCTGGTAGAAGCGCTTAGGCAGTCTCCTCTGCATGGAGTTGTGTGGCAGAGAATTGTGTTGGATGAAGCTCACAGGATCAAATCCCGGAACAGCAGCACGGCCCAAGCTATATTTGCCCTACGCAGCGCAACAGTGAAGGTTGCTGGTGGATGTAGTCGCCTTGAGCAAAGAAAGGAACAGCTGCAGCCTCAGATAGAAGAGGATGGTGCAAAGAGCTACAGCAGGGATGCTGCTGCTTCGCAAAGGGAAGATGCTGAAACTGGTGATCAGGATAGGATTGACAGTGCCCGTCCTGAAATCCAGAGTGGTGGAAAACAGAAACGTATGCAACAGAGGAAACGGTTGCAGGGGCATTCTCGGGAAGAGGATAATGGTTGTTCAGTTCCTGAGCAACAGGAAGGGACAACCGATAACGTTGCATCTTGCGAACATGCGGGAGTTGCATTCGGTGGCAATGGCGACAGCTGTAGAGGGAACAACGTGGGTAATAGAGGTGTTTCTGCGCCTGCCGACAATCAAACGAATTCAGACGGTTTTTCAATCGTCGTGGGAGGCTGTAGATGGTGTCTCACGGGCACACCTCTACAGAACAGAGTTGGGGAGCTATACAGTCTTGTGCGCTTTTTGCGCTTTTATCCCTATGCGTATTACTTTTGTTCGAAAAAGGGTTGCTCCTGCAGGTCCATGCATTACCGATTTGCCGATGGAAAGTAAGGACTCAGACGCGCGGTAGTGGACGCGTGTGTTGGTGTTGCGGCTGCGGCAGCAGCGAGGGAATCATTTTAGAGGTCACGGCTATTTCGCATAAAGCGAGTACATAAGTTAGATAGTCGTGGTGGTACACGACTATGTGTCACATTTGTTTTACATCTTTTGACGTGTTTATGGTTCGTCTGTGGTGCTCTTGCTCATACTGTCAGGTATTGCGAAAAGTGTTCTCACACGCGAATGACGCATTATTCTTTTTTCTGTCGCCGCGTTGTGAAGCCAATCAAGGAATTTGGGTACCAGGGAGAGGGAATTGTTGCCCTCGAGACCTTAAAGAAGGAAGTAAGTTTCCTCTTCACGCTTGCGAATTTCTCAACAGTCTCATCAGTTTTGGTTTGGTGAGAGCTGTATTGGTTTCTTATACCCCGTTCTGTAGCTGCGGTTTGCAAGATTATTGCTGATGGAGCTGCTCCTGTTATTGTTCGGCATGCAGGTGCTGGATGTCTGCTTGCTTCGACGCACAAAGATAGAGAGAGCAGCTGACGTTAAATTGCCTCCTCTCGTTGTATCCATAAGAAGGGATGCATTGAGTCCCCAAGAAAGAGATTTCTACGAGGCTCTTTTTAAACAGACGGCAACCCAATTCGTACGACGTCGCCCTTGCAGTTGCCGTTGTGCATGACGCTAGTGAATGACTGGTTGAGTAAGAAAGTGTTCTAGTGCTGCTGGAAGGCTGCATCATGCTGATTGTAGTTCTTCACATTGGGCCTGTTCCTTGGTACTGATCTACACAAGCATATCATTGGTTGTCATGCTTT
Organism: Eimeria tenella; assembly: GCF_000499545.2. NCBI lineage: Eukaryota > Apicomplexa > Conoidasida > Eucoccidiorida > Eimeriidae > Eimeria > Eimeria tenella. The sequence goes on from NW_013543466.1 coordinate 37,952, forward strand.
GCCCGCCTGTGCCCATGCATCTTTGAATGTGGTGCAGCTCTTGCTAGGGGAATGTCTTTTTCCCTGTCGGTTTCTATGCAGGACTCTTATGTAAAGAGCGGCACTGTCCTGCACAACTTCGCGCACATCTTCGACTTATTGTCACGGCTGCGTCAAGCAGTGGATCATCCTTACTTGCTCATTCATGGTTCCCTGCAGTCCAAAGAGGGCTGTGTGCCCTTGCCGACTGACTCACGGAACCTAGAACAAACCGGCATCTGTGCCATTTGTCAGGAAGATATGGATGCCGCAGTATGTGCCTTCTGATGCTGACGCGGCTGTGATTCCTCATGCTGCTAGTTTTGTTGCAGGAGTGTTTGATCTTGTCGCGTGGGAAGCTGTGGCGGCTGTATCCTTTCATGAAGTACATTGTCTCGCTTCTTCCTAATCGTACAGTGCTTCTCCCGGTTGCAGTGTCGAGGTGCCTCCAACTGGAGTAACGTGTGTTTTTTTCATCATCAGCTCTTCTGCTTTGTGTATTGTGTTTGAGTGCCTCTTGCCAGAAAACGATTGCTAGCTCAGCAGAGTCGTGATATCGCGCAGACAGTGGTCGTCACATGACTGTAGTTTGTTGCTTCCTTCCTGTGATTGCGTTCATGATCAGGACGTTGCCGAGGCCAAGTGTGGACATGCATTCCATCATCTCTGCATTCAAGAGTATATCGAATCTGCTCCAGCTGCAGCAGAAGCAGAGCAGCAGCAAGTGCCAGCAGCTGCAGCGCTGGGCTGTCCTGCTTGTTTCGTCCCCCTGACAATCGACCTGTCGAAGCCAGGGGGATGGGAACCCTCGGAAGAAGATGCAACGGGAAGGAAAATGAAGGACAGACCAGACAACTCGAAAAAGCGAAGGAGCTGTTGTAACTGTCGGGGAGAGGATGGATTTGCTGAGGATGAAGAGGTTTCTGAGCTGGACACCGTCCTCGAGGTATTGAATAGCCGCTATCGCAGGCTTGCGCGTCTTTCAGTTAAAATTGATATCTTTGCCAAGTCGTGATAGTTTCAGTTGCACGCACATCATAGAGCTCAGCCTAGGTCATATAATGACATCAATCGGGCTGCTTCACAGACGTCTCGGAAATCCATGCCAATGCAGCCAATTAGCCAATCCATTGAGAAATAGCCTGTGGCCTATCCTTTGCAGAATGGCACAGGTGATCCAAGCGTCGCTGCTGAAAGGCAGACTGGTGCATCTTCGACGCCGGGAAGGACCGCAAACAGGCGCGGTGGGATTATGAAAAAGATCAGCGCCAGCAACTTCACAAGCAGCACTAAAATCGAGGCCCTTGTGCAAGTGAGAAAGAAGTCTTTACCCGATTGAATCTTCTGCGTGATGGGCTTTGTACACGCTGCGGCAGCTTTTGTGGGCACTTCCCAGCGAATTCCTTCTGTTGTATCAGAGAACTCTAGTCTGGCGGTGGGGATGTCAAAAAGTTTTGGGGGGACAATTGCTTACTCGCTGCAGGAGCTGCAAACGGAACTCGAACAAGACGCCGAAGTTAAAAGCATCGTATTTTCCCAGTTTTGTGCGATGCTGGATCTCATAGAATTCCGACTAAAGAGAGAAGGGATCCACTGCGCCCAGCTGACAGGGTCTATGACTGCTGTTGCCAGGTAAGTGCTGCTGTTCTTTTGTACATGCGATTCTGCCTCTTGCTTTGGGCCTGCCATTTGTCGTTTATACTTTTTCACGGGCAATCTGTATCAGTCTTTTCTGTTGTCCTTATGAATTTGACAGTAGCTTGGCTTCTCGAGGCACAAGGATTGCACCACTTTTGCCATACGCCTGGTTTCTGATGAATGCGGGCGCCTTTTATGGTTGCAGGAGCAATGTGCTGTACGCATTTAACAACGACACCAACCTGAAGGTGATTCTTATAAGTTTAAAGGCTGGGGGTGAGGGCCTAAATCTTCAAGTTGCCAGTAGGATATACCTGATGGATCCTTGGTGGAACCCTGCAGCTGAGATGCAGGCCATCCAAAGAGCCCATAGAATAGGCCAGACTAGGCCAGTGAAGGGCGTGAGATTTATTTGTACCGACACAATTGAAGAGAGGATTCTTCAACTCCAAGAAAAGAAACAGCTTGTCTTCGACGGCACAGTGGGAGCCTCGAACCAGGCAATGCACAAACTGACTCAGGAGGATCTCCGTTTTCTCTTTCAATCGTAAAGCAAAAGACTGTGGATCTTGCTGGGCACAGAGTCACTGTGCCAGGTTCTCTCATACGATACGTGCAGTAGAAGGCTTCACTGGGCTTTCCTCCGGCTGTGTGTTCGTGTGGTTGTCGAAGTGTAAGTGTCAAAGTTCTTCGCAGCGCAGTTTGCACATCTGTATCGTGTTGGATTAGAAATATCGCACTGTATTTGCACATGTAGCAGTTTACATAAATTTGATATACTCAGGGGAAAACCCTTTTTACATCAGTTCACTCAGCCATATTGTGCGCACAAATGCATGGAGGTCAGCCGCTTTGTGTGCACGACGTATGAGGTCAGCTTTACTGTGACGCTCTCGTGTCCTGTCTTCTTAAGGGGCCGCCTTCAAAAGAAGCTGAGAAGACGAATTTCATTAGTGGCTCGAAACGTGTTTGCCCTTTTTTTCTTACGTCCGATTCGGTGTGGGGCCCACACTTGTCTCAAAGTTTGCGCGTGTACATTGGCTGCGAATCTGGGTCTCCTTTCAATTTTTAGGTTGCTACTTCCGCAGGTCACCTGGTTTTTGTCCCTTTGCCATATTTGCCCAAGACTCATTGCAATGCCTCAGGCTTAATCAGTGTTTCGTCTCACTAGTGTCGCTACTAGTGGAAACCGTTTGAGCTCACTTCAAAATGCTGCATCAGGGTAGCTTCAAATGCTCAAGTTCTGTTCAGTCACCCTCGAAGAGCTTATTGACAATTGGGTCAAAGGGTTTAACTATTTGGTCTGCGCACCTTCCTGGAAACTAATGCTGCGAAGCACCTCGAAGCCAGGAGCTATAGCGCTGAAAGCATTTTCATTTATGTCTTTTTCACCATTTTATTTGTCCTTGCATGGTAGCCTAGTGCCTCATGCAAAAATCTCCCCCAAGGCACTTCGCGACACGCTACGGGCGACAGTCGAGACTCCCTACGACGGCAACGCTACATCCGCTGCAGACGAACTTTGGCACAACCAGGCGTTGGCTGTATGTGCTAAGCGCTTCTTGTCCTGCACTCTGTTAATATTCAGCTATCATTATACAATACGCTATTCCTTTGCTATGCGGCTCTCGCTACGAGCGATTTGTAGGGGACTATCACTGCACCACAACGCCTTCGGTAACGCCGAGTACCGCCACGGACGAGGTAGAGCTCCTGGGGGCTCTGTTTTTTCACGGATTCCGCCATATCTCTTTTCGACTCCAACATCAGTTGCGACTAGACATCTGTCTACGTCTGCTATGCATACACGCCCCAAACGGCCAACACAGAAAGGGATCGTGCAGCGCCAAACTTCCAACCTGCCAACTTCACGCCATCTTGCGCGAGCATGCATTTTGGCTGTCTTTGTTGCGTACACATACGGCGCAGCACGGTGGAAAGGAGCGTGGTAGAGTGCACAAATGACGCGAACTTCACCATCAAGAAGCATCAAGGAGGGTGGTGTGAATGTTCGTGCGGACGGTGCCAGCATCCGAGAAAAGATACCGTGAAACGTACTGCATGTCAAGAGAAACAAGGCTACTACGGTAAGTGGCCAGCAGTTCATGCTTTACTGGGCTTCCTAACAGGATTCCAAAAGGGTGCCTCCGCCTCTCCTACCCTGCTTATGTTGCTTGAGCAACTTTCATGGCGCCTCGGCGCCGCCTGAGCTAGCAGCTGATCCTAAAGCCTACACCAGCACAAAGTTCGAACTGATGCCGTTTAAGCTGGTGTGCCCTTCCTACTGCAGCTGAGACACCCAAAGTGTTGAGCTATTGTTGGTGTTTGTAAACTCTACTGTACGCCCACTAGGGTCGAAACCGGCGGCTTGGTTGGAGGAGCTAGCTCAACACCATCTTAAGGCTCAGAACAACCTCTTTCGCCGGGACCCAACTGCAGCAATAAACGCACTTACTAAAGCGCCAAACCAGAACCGGCTGCGTTTTGCCCTGGGTCCAAAGAGAACGCTAGACGCCAACAATCACAACCCTCAATCCCCAAATCCCCATCCGTTACCGATAAAATTTTTTCTGATCGGGATACAGCTGGAAGCCTTCTAAAATCCCTCAATCCCTCTTTCTTCGTGATCGGATATGTTTCTAGCTGCTGATGTGCAATGCTGCATTGCAGTCAATGCATGAGGCTCATCCGTTATTGAAGCGCCAGTCTCACGTCTCCATGCCCTATGAACAAAGATAACACGGAGGGTGGAGCAAAATGATCCTTGCAACTGTCGTCTCATCAACTGGCCCGAGTGACAAAGTGTGCGTTACCTACTTCGCTGCCGTGCCAGAGAGCACGAGCATCTTGAGCTAGTCCTTGGGGCGCATTTGTATTGCCTGATTCTTCACCCTTCTGTTGTATTCATCTCGATTTTGGCAGTAGAGCATATACGGTTCCGCTTGCGCAGGCGACTGAGGATTTGGATTGTCTAGTAAATCCTGAAAACCAAACCGTTCTAAAACTCATGCAACGAGTGAGACCTAGCTGATACAGCCACAACATAAAGCCACAAATGATATCGATGAAAGAAAGAAAAGGAACAAAAACAGCGGAACTCTGTGGCGACTGGAGGGGGATTGCACCTGTATACCAAGAAGGATTTGTTTGATGGTGATAGACGGCTTCCAATCTTCATCTTCATTTAGAATCGACAAACAAACAGTTCCTGAAGGATATACATTTGGGTGGAACAAGACCGGCGCAAACTTGCACTTGGGAGGCTTGCTTGGGTACTCCTCTGAGAACTCCATTGTCAGACAGTATTCACCCCCTTCCCAAATACTACCCTGCATTCCCGCAAAAGCAAGGTCACACAGATGACTCGCTTTTGCCTTGAGTTCATATTTTCACGTAAAATACTAACAGTACACAATTCAATGACCTGAATATACTGAAGCAGAAGCTGTTTTCTCTGAAATTCCTCGTCCATCCACCGGCGGAATCGACCTCACGGCACCATTTGTGCCTGAAGCAACGGGGCATCAACTGCTGACCTTCTTTCCAGGAACCTTGCATATCCACTTCATGATGTCCTGGCCGACACTACCATCAGCCATAGGAGCGTACTTCGCGGAAAAACCTGCTGGATGGTCTCTGCGCCAAGCTGCTCTTTCCTGCGCCAATCTTTTGCGAGCAATTGAACCGCTACACGCAGCCGAAGATACCGATGAGGCTGCTGCCGGAGGAGTAGAATTGGCTATGGCCCCATTTTGTGTATCCTGTGCGGGTTTCCTCTGTGCAACAGTTGCTGCTTCATTGTCTCTGACATTTGCACCTCCACCACCAGACGATCCTGTGGGGGATGCCACCGCCTCAGTTGCCTGAGATGCAGATGTACTCATTTCTCTACGTGCGTTTTGTGGCAAAGCCTTGAAGTGCCGTGGAAGTTCAGTAGAGACGAAGCGGGCAACCGAAACACTATGGATCTGGCAGTGGACGGAAAGTAACTTGGTAGCCTCAAGCTACAGCCCCCAAGAGTTCAACAGTGCAGAAGCACATACATTCTGCCGGATAAAAGTAGGAGAGAGAAATAAGATCTAGCATATAACGGCCTTGAAATAATCGTGAGGCGCATGCAGCGGTGGCTGCTGTTAGGGGCCCCTTACGCCTGCCTAGTCTCACAAAAAGAGAGGATACAACCGCCAAAAATGCTGAAAGCAGCTCAAGAAGTGTTATTAACATCATTAGGTGGACTTCTATTCCGTTGGTGAGTGTTTGGAATTGCCGTGACGGCCACATGTCCTAAAGAGCATGTTGGTCAGCATGACGCGCCGTTTGGTGGATTTGCAACTTTCGAACATAAACCATCGAGGTAAAACGGCCCAAATTGTAAACTTGGTCTTTTAAAGAAATTCCACTGAGTCTCTGTAGTGCTTCGGTAATGCGTTGTTCAGACATAGCTGGCTTAATGTTGGATGCTCCTTGGGTCCAGAAGCTAGCTTTACTTGTGTGTACTGTCTTCGGTAGGAGTAATAAGGGGCATCGCTTTGTTTTTTTTTGATAGCTGTGCATATGTATTAGCCACCATTTACGGGCTGCTGCTTTCAGTACAACATCAACGACCTGCGGGTTTGCTTCCTTCTGGATGCACTGTAGCGTATACAGCCGGCGCTGTGCGCGGTTGCATTGCGTATGTTATGCAGACATTTTACGTGTTTCGAATTGCTAGGGACTGAGCATATTCAGCGAAAGATTATCCGTTTCTTGCGCACGCGTTGCCATCAACTACCCTCACCACTTTTGCAAACATTCAGTTACCTCTGAACGAGCAGGCCATCGGCTTCACACTAGAGCAGATTTCTCCCCAGCCCTTTAATTATGTGTCTTTTGGCACTTTCAGTTTCTTTTTTGGCGCGTGGTTACGTTCCTATGTTATCGGTTTGAAGGGGCCATTTTCCTATCCAGACGTGCGCTTCTCTCCATTCGTTGACATCTGGACTTGCGGCTTTCAGATAGCAGAATTTTCCAGGTCGTTGGGTCATGCCGCAACTACGCACTTCAGTGCTTTTTCATGACTCCCGTGCCCAGCATTTTCGCCTTAGTTTCCCGCTAAACTGTTGCATTACCACGGCGGGAATTTAGTACGGGCCTCACGCTTCCGTCTAGGCCTACCAGGCGTTCGACAACGTAATGCACCACTTCAGCCGCACATCCGGTGAATCTCTGCCAATTTCCCTGATCTGCTCTGCTGCAGAAGTGGGATGGTCGTGAGCATCACTCCACATTCATAACACCCTGGCCCTCTTTCGAGCTTCCATTCTTGTCACTGTTCCATAAGTTGTTCCTCCGCGTTGCTGTTGCTTCTGTTCGCAATGCCATACCGAAGTCCCTAGGTGGTTCGGCACAGTAGAGGTACAGCGATGCATCCCTCCCCCTAGCTACACTGTGCTTCCCTAGGTCTTCTAGCCGAGGAGTAAACGTCTGGTAAACACTGTTCCGCTCGGCTCCTGCCATTATGCTTCTAGTTTTGCCTCTAGATAGTGCACGGGACCTCCTGTGAAGCCGCCTCTTCGCCTTTCCAAGTATCCCAGGTTTGCAGTGCCCCTGGAGTTAATCCGTTGTAGTTTTGCACAGCCCATGGTACAGCGTGCCAGGTACCCTACCAGCCTTCTCCCCCTATCGTCCGGGGCGTAACCCCACAGTAGCACAATAGACCTCCGCAACAGAGAGGAGTATTCCCATGACGCTTTCGTTCCAAAGCTTCTAGAGTTGTTGGTACAGCGTCTATGCCCTTTCTAACTTGCTTGCTGCAGCATCCATTGGAGCCATGACAGATTAGTACCCAAACCCGCACGTGGGGACCAAAAATATTTTATTTGAAGGAGCCGGAGGCAGCGAAAATGCCCGACATGCCGCGGCGTGCACAGAGATCGCTCCCACAATAAATATACCTGCAGAGAGGCAGACCGCAAAAAGAATTGCTACTTCCAGGGTCTAATTCTTTTTCTATATAATTGTCCGTTATTCCGCTCCCAGGGGGATGCCAATGCTTCATAGTGGTGCCTACAACTACAATCTGCTTGATTTACGTCTCTCGCGCAACTGAAGTTTCGAAAGTAACTCAGAATGCGAGGACGGGTTTAACGGCCCTGGAAAAGGGCTTCCGCGCCGTCCCTTTTCAAACTCATATTGGTGATTAACAATATGACGTTTTTATAACTCGCCCTCCTTGAGCTTCAATAATTAATATTACAGAAAGCTTTTTAGGCAAGCGAGTCAATCGGTACGCATCCCAAAAGCAAGACAAGTGTATATGTGAGCGGAGATAAGAGCTTGGAACACGCTCAGGTATTGGTGACTGATGGTTCGTGTGAGAAGAAGAAGTAGGAGTATTAAGAAGTCGAGATTTGCGATGCGTTCAATTCCCTGGTTCTTGCCTCTGATTTGGTGGCGTAATCGTCGCGTTGAACGAACTCTCCCTAGATACAAGTTTCATACAGCGTTGCTCAGATATGCCAATGTACAGTTCTGGTCTCGAAACCTTGGAATTTCCTAGTAAAAAGTGCATCAAATTTCACGTTGCAGTTGTCGGGCGTGTGACACGACCATGCACAGTCACTACGACGTGTCTACAGCAAGTCCAGAGTGTTTCAGAGTAAGCACCTCTTTCTTTTGTCTAGCTTTGTAATTCGCCAGACTTCAGTGCAGGTTCACAGGAAGTTCTTTCCTGTAGCAGGGAGCGTAGCGGAGTCCTTTAGATAGGTTTCACCATGACACAGCCAGCAGATGATCTAGGATGGGATGTTGTGATTCTAATATCGTATTCATTTGTATTTCATTGCGACACTTCTTGCTTACAAGTAGGGTTCCACAAGCTCCAAGGTAAATTCTACCTGGAGAAGTTTCTACGTAGTCTGTTCTGGCTTTGTTGCTTGCACTGATGTCACGCATCTTGTTGAGGCATGCGAAGGCACTGAACCCTCCACGAGTTCTCTCCTGCAAGGCGTCATACACATTTTGAAGAGGAATCCACTCCAACAAAATTTGTGCAGCTGAGCCAAGCGGCCGTAGTGGAAGCAGCGCAGATCCGAATCTGGCAACTAGTGGCCTGGAGCAGATGATTAGCTGCCCCTGCTGCTGCTCATAGTACTATTATAGATGCAGTAGCGTGTCGCGTCTGTCTCCTTATTCTTCAGCGGCGAAGTTTATGATGGCAATAAGGTTAAAAGAACGTGTTTAGGTTTTGCCGGGTGAAGCGAGGGACACATTTGGCGAGTTTGGACCAACAGCCACTCAGCAGATCAATTTGGAGTTCCCAGCCGGCACAACGCCTGCTTTCGTGCCCTAATTTTTAACATTTTCAGCTGTATAAAAGAGGCAACAATTGGGCGTTACTCATCAATACACAGGAGGTAGGCTGCCCCTCTAGGCAGCTTATTTGTCTGAGAGTACCAGCTGTTGATTCAATGGCATATGTGACGGCTGCCAACTACTCAACTTCCTAACAGACGCAAAACTATGCAGCAGACGAATACTAACAACACCTACTACGCTCGCTACTTTGTGGTGTCTGGAGGGAGCGCACAGCTGCAGACGAATAGAATGCGGGCCCGAGCCAACGTGTTTCGTTTCGAGGGGAGGGGTGCAACTTTTCGTGTGTGGTACGATGTTCAGTAGCCTAGAAACTTCAGAAGCAACGGAGTAAAGAGGATCGGCGTCTGCTGTCCCGGTGCTAGCAGCTTCATCTGCTTGGTTGGTGCACTCGCCATGGAAGCTGCACACGATTCTAGCCGTGCTGGGGCTGCACAGCACGCTTCGGCAGCTCAAAGCCTTGCGAGGATTCTGAGGGAACACAGAGACATTCAACGCAATGCGTCTCCTCACTGGACAGCCGCTCCTCTTTCAGTGGGTCCGGGCACCCTCTGCAGTGGGTAGATTGGTACCCAAAATATTTCCGCTTGCAGAACCTCCCACAGCAGTGTCCTAGTACTGAACCTAATTTCAAAGTCACAAAAGCCTAAAATTGCGGGGAAGCATGAAAAACGTCAGGAATTAGGATCCCACTTACTCTCTTGGGTAATCAGAGTCCTGCATCGGAACATTTGAAGTTCCGGAGTGTAAGCGAGTGTGAGATCTGCGCATGTTCAGCTGGAGGAGCCGAGAGAATGGCACTTCACATTAAGAGGCCCCCCTGACTCGCCTTTCGAGGGGGGTCTGTATCACGGGCGCATTGTTTTACCGAAGAATTATCCCTTCGCACCACCGTCGCTGATGCTTCTGACGAGGAATGGGCGATTTGACGTTAACAAGAAGGCAGGGCATTAGCTTATTTTTTAATCCTTTGCATGGTGATCTTCGCTGGCCAGAAGTCACTGCGCCTTGGGGTTGGCTTACAGAGGAGCCACCACTTTTTTTGCATCTTCCCATCTGTTTTTTAAAGCATTCCTTGCTGCTAAGTTTGTTTTTGCGTCGGTAACTGTATGGTGCTGCTTTAATTTTTTGTGCAGCAGCTGCCGTTGGCGTTCTCGCCAGTGTGTCGCTTTACTTCACGTGCCGCTATCGCGTTGCAGCACATGTGTCGCTAACATCTGTCTCTCTGCAGATATGTCTTAGTGCAAGCAGCCACCATCCTGAGCTTTGGCAGCCGGCATGGGGCATCCGCACGCTACTTGATGCACTGTGCGCTTTCTTCCCCACTCCGGCTCAGGGGGCCCTCCATGCGTTAGAGGCCTCAGAGAAGGTACACCAGTAGGAATATTTTTGATCTAGTGGAGCATTTGCGGCCTCTGTTACTACTGTTGCAGTAGCTGCTGCCACTACCGTCTCTGCACGAGATATTCTCGCTTGTCCTATCATTACAGTTGATTGTGGTGGTGTTAACTTGCTTGCCACTACATAAGTAGAACAGCCCTTTGCTTGTGCTTAGCTTGCTATAAACGCTGTTGGCATTTGTGGTGCTATCCCACACACGTGCTGTGACGGGTGTTTTCACTGTGTCTTCACTGCGCATCGAGCTGCACCAGTAGATTGTTGTTTGAGGGCAGCCCTGCATTAAGACGCATCTCCCAGCACAACTTTTGATCTGCTGAAACTGAAAAGCAGTGTCATGATGCTTGCGTTATATTGTTCAGGACCGGAGGCAGATGGCACTGGAGAGCGCCTCATGGGTTTGTCCGGTATGCAAAAGACCCAATCGGCAGCTTGTGGAAGAGGGCTGTGCAGCTCCGACAGATACCTTGCCAGTAAGTTGAGCGCATATTTGGGATTGTCCGAGAAAGGACGAAACACTTCGTTATTGTGGACAGAGAGTCTCAGTGGTTCTGTTTAGGCAGAGAGAAGGCGAAGATTAGGGGGGCATTGACAAACGTGTTCTTCTCCATTACCTTATGGACGGGACACATTAGAGCCCACTTGCTGTGGGAACTGCGGCTTTTTGTAGGAGTTGCCTGAGCAGCTCAGGGCCCAGGCGATGCTGGCAAAGAAAGGAGACACCCAGAAGCAGGTGACTAGTGCTGTGGAAAAAAAAGAGCCAGCTTCTGAGGTACTGCGTGAAGTCCTATGGCGCATGAAGCTTACCCAGGAAGCGCCTGCAGAGGAGCTTACAGTAGCCATGAGTATATTCCGGCACCCGTTATATATGCATCCGCCCTTCATGAAACATTGGTATGGAACAGGAAAAGCAGCGTCTGCCTTATTTCATTGTGTACAATTCGTGTTGCAGGTTGAGAATCCTGCTGTGGTTGCCGCTTCAGCGGCTCCAACTCCGAACATCAGCGAGAATAGAAGTATTGACAACAACGCAAGCAGCGGCAGCCATAGAAGCGGCACGCTTTCAACTGCACGAGCTGTCCAGGAATCGCCAAGCAGCAGGAGACCTGGTCGTCGTCTACAGCGCATGCAATTTTTGAGCCATTTATTTGACTTGCCATCGAACAGAACGGAATTTCTAATTGCGTGGGCTGACCTGATGCTTTTGCTGCTGCTGTTAGCGTCACTATTGCTTTTGGGGGACCTACTGCTGCAGCCCCCGCGATTGTCTCTACTGCATCCGTCGCCAACTCTCAGCAGCTGAGCCTCTGCGACATCATCACGGGCGTCCACTACCAGCTAATGCAGTAGCTGCGTTAACCACGCAGCATCAAGTGTGACGATTGACCTAATTTACTCTGGAAGGATGACCATAGCAGGTTTAAGGTGTAAGTGTGCGCGTTTATGTGTCATGGCTGACTGTTGGGGAGTTACGCCCGCTTTTATAGGCGTTGCAGAGGTCAGGGGCTTTTGTTGTTTTTCTCGGCTACTCGTCCATTCTTTCAGTTTTTGTTGGTGGCTTCTTGCAAGTTCGCTGTGGAGCCAACTCGGAGCACGGCAGGCGGGCCGCGGCCGTTTTGAGGAAGACAGGTGGAAATCATCTGGCGCATAAAAGCATATTTTCAGCTAGAATTGCCTTTCGTCCAGAAGGTGGACTTGGGCTTAGAGTTTTCTGAGAGCGTCGTACTTGTTTTTAGCCCTGAATGTACAACTGGCAAACAATAGGGGTGGCATCATGTTCAAACGAAAACAAAGGGGTGGCAGAACTTTTTCTGCATCAGTGAAACGATATTTCAACAAGAGCAGTAGTCGGCTGACGCTTTTTTATTCGGTGTGGAGAAGTGGACGGTAAAGTGGTCAAGGGTGCAGCGCGTCATCGTAGCGCGCAATGGCAGTCGCCTTCCTAGGTAGCTGCTGAGGAGTGAATTGTTTCCCGTGGTGGGGACATTCACGGCGGCGAACTGGGGATAAAGCCCCCTCGCCCAATGTGATTGCGCACATTAGCGTTATGCGACGAGCTGGCGAGCTGGCATATCGCGCTTAGCTTGCATTGCTCATAAACAGGGAGCAGTCAACCCTCAGGCGTATTAAGTCGGCAGTTTGCACCACCTATTTAGACTTAAGTTGGCCACCTAGCCACGAAACCTCCAAAATAACTGCACTAATTTTGAGTGGGGAGCTGTGGAGATCGTTCTGGACGGGGTGGTTACTGTGGCGCAGCGGTGGTTTGGGCCAGCTCTCTCACGGTGAGAATTGTGTATAGTACTCCAGCAGCAAGCTGTGACGTTAGGTTTGGACTACCCATGGCAGTCCTGATTAGATAGCTCTTAATCCTCTAGATTACTGCCGTTGCGATGCTGAAGGGTCTACACAGTTGCAGCGCCACGGTGGTTTCTATTTAAGGACAAAGTTCGCAATTCTGAAAGGACATCTGCAGTTTTACACTTAATCGTCATTCAAAAATTGAGAACTCTAAACTTGGATTTTCAAGCGCATGAAACCGCCGTTTTGTTCAGCCTACATGCAGAAAATTGTCATCCAACCCGAACAAAAGCCCCGCCAAATTGTTCCGCCCAGTCAACTTTGGATGGTACATTGGGGACTCATTAGTGCAGCAGTTTCTCTTAAATAACGACAGTGAGCAAGGTAACTCCGAATGTTTTTGAACTTCAGTTAGAATTGCTCACATAGATCCAGCACTGGGGGCTCTCGCAGTCAGCAGCTTGGTCTCATTGCCGGGCCCCAAAACTCGAAATTGTTTGAGGACTCCAGACAGCCGTAACTCGTAGAAGGACTGAACGAAATGCTTGCGGAGCTGCGGCCAGAGCCGCGCGACACTATTTCTTCCATCTGTTTCTCACCAAACCACGCAAAGAATGTGCTCGCGGCGTCATCTTGGGACAACGTGAGGTTCAAAACCTAGTCCACGCTGCTTCACAGGGCTTTGATACAATATCAGGGAGGGTGATCTGCATAACATGGACATGTCGGCGAGACTTGCAGGAGCTCGAACACTTGTCCCGCACCGCCGCTCCAGCCGTGCTCTCCCACGTATTTTTGCGAGAGATGACGTGGTGTCTCATACTATCTTCCCACTAAAAATGCTTAGCTGTGCTACTGCTTGCGTGCAGATGCTGCGAGTGTATGATGTGGACAACTCTGACCTTATATCTCAGCACGAGTTCCAGGCCGCACCGCTAGATTGCTGCTTCCTCTCAGATTTCAATCGTGTTGCAGCAGGGGGATTGACAGGAGGCGTACACGTCTTTGATGTTCATGGAGCAAAAATATCTCAAGTTGGCCGGCACGACGCCGCAGTTCGCTGTGTACGGTTTCACAGACCAACGAGTGAGTAGCCCATGCTCGTAAACTCGCTTCCAATTGTGAATCCCCCGCCTAAATAGATCCGGGCCCACTTTCTCAAAAAGAAATTTGTTTGATTTGTCTTTTCCATATGTTTCTCGCAGATCTCATCTACTCAGGTGGGTGGGACAACACTGTTAGAGCGTGGGATTTACGCTCTCCGCGCGAAGTTGGCATGGCAGCACTCCATGGCAAAGTTTACGCCATGGATTTGAACGACGATAAACTTGTTGTTTGTGATTCCAAGAAACGGGTGAGAGGAACGATGCGACAATGGAACGCTTCACGTGCCTGAGGGGGCTGCGCTCGTGCAATTTCTGCATATTGCTTATTGCCTCTGTTGCCACAGAACAGTGTTAAGAATCCTTTGCTTGATTTCCCGGAAGCTGAAGATCATTCTTGTGTTTGGTTGACTTTTTCAATCGTATTTTCCATCATCAGGAGGCCCGTAGTTACAGGATGAATCTTGTACAAGGAAGGCATGCACACTTTGTGCCCTTGTATGTGGGCGTATGTTGTGTTTGATGTCTGCAGACCTATATCTATGATATTCGTAACGGTGCGAATTTGGTTAACGCGGAGTATCGGGAGTGAGTTTGTCTAGAACGGTGGCATCACCTTCGCATTGAACAATTAATTGTGTGTGCGGCATATTCTGACTGATTCAGCTGAGTGACTTGTTGAAGATGCAGGCCACGTAGGCAGGTGCAGCAACACTCATGGGGCTTATACCCATGGGTTTGAAAAGCTGCCCTGAAATTGATTTCTCATAGATGGGCTTACCCGCACGTGTTACCAGCAGAGACGGTGATTCGTAGCTTATTTGCACGGCGCAACCTGTACATTGACAGGGCCCCTGTCTTTGAGAGCTTGTCTGATATATTTCGCAGTCAAATTTTGAAGTACCAAATAAGGGTGGTGCGGTGTTTCCCCAACGGCCAGGGGTTTGCTGCTTCATCAATTGAAGGCCGCGTTTCTTGGGAGTACTTCGACCCTGTAAGGAGCTTACACGCCACAGAGAGATGTTACACACCGTGGTGTATGCATTCAACTCCGTAAGAGTAGCTTCTTTCAGCTCGGACGTTGAATCTTTTGAAGAATTTCCTGCCATGACGTTGAGGGATTTGTTCTTGTCCTTCGTTTCTTTTTTTGTGCTTTTCTCTGTTGTCACTTGAAGAATTGCAACAGAACACTTCGTTGGCTAGAAGTTTTAATTTCATTCATGTCCACCAGACTTAATTACATGGGAAGTTTACATTGTTTTCTGCATGAAGTTCCCGTACAAACTAGCGTACTGCTGTTCTCCGTCTGATGCGTGCCACTTGCTTTTCAGAACCCTGAGGTGCAGTCTCGGAAGTATGCCTTCAAGTGCCACAGAATCAAAGGTAAGGCTTCAAAACACGATATTCAGAGGCGGTGGCTGGGAACATCAGCAGAGGTACTGTGCGTGTTTGCGATGCAACGTGGTCATGCAAACTGTGCATTGCTGTGTTCGAACTTTATGCATTGATGGACGTTTTGCACAGCGAACGTTGCCTGTTTTTTGATTGCAAGAAAATGTGTCTATTTCCGATGGAATGTGATCCTGTAGCTTTTGCACATTTGTGCTAAAATTTTATAAGCTGGAGAGCATTTTGCCTAAAGAACATTGTGCCTCTCCCAATTAGTCCCGCTTCCCTTACAATGAGACGCTCCAGCATTTTTCCGCATTCCTACAAGTGTGCGTTCTGCTTCTGCCTACTTTGGCAGCTAGAGGAAAGTAGCGTATTGCGAGTGGCCATTGTGCATTGTGCAGAAGCAGATGGCTCGGAAACAGCCTGCCCCGTAAACGCGATCGTCTTCCACCCTCGGTGAGAGCCACCCATTCCCAGGTTCAGTAGCTGGAGCGCTGCGAGCTGGAGCCTACATGCAGATTTGAATTCTGTGTGATAGCAATGCTGTTGATGAGAACGTGCCATAAGTGCTGTAAGGGTTTGTGTTGTGTTGCCAGTAGGATGGCGGTGAGTGCGCTTGTGCTGGGCACATGCTGCGAAGGACAGTGATGCCTCATCCTCAGCACACCAGCTCCACGGTTGCATAGTGGAATGGTAAATGGCTCTTCACACTTATTCGGGAGTTTAATTCCTTTTTTTTGGTGGCTTTGCGCATTTGCAGCTATGGAACTTTTGCCACAGGAGGTTCTGATGGCGGCGTGTCAATATGGGATGGATTGAGCAAAAAGAGGCTGTGCAGGGTTCCTCCGCTGCCTACAAGGTAAGTTGTGCCCGTTTAGAACTATGAGTACACCAGGACTATAAACCAGATGTTTGAATTCAAGATCTTCACGGCGTAAGTTCCTTTTCACGTTGCCGGCTGTCACGGTTGCTGTGCAGCGTTTCGAGTTTGGCTTTTAATTCCAGCGGCACTCTTCTCGCAATGGCGGTTTCGTACATGTTTGAACGGGGCCCTCAGCCGGGGCAGCCGAAGCCGCAGATAATCGTGCGCGCCGTAAGGGAAGAAGATGTGCGCCCCAAGACCTGAGATATGCGATATCAGAAGTAGAGCCAACAGTGGCCAAATATAATTGTTTGCAATTTCCAAAACTGGCCGAAAGCTGCGTCACTGAATGTGGAGGCTTCGGCTTTAAAGCGAACAAGACATGCCAGGGCTGACACAGTCAGTCCGTGGAGGGACTGATGCCGCCAGCCGCGGCAACGTCTTGCTCGTTCGAACGTGGGACGTTTTGTGGTTGTGGGACAACTTGAAATCGGGGCCCCTTTTTTGTAGCGTAGACCCGCTGTTAGAAGTGCTGTGCGTCCTGCTGAATGACTGCTTTAAATTGTGTGAAGTAAGGCCCGCACATAGTGTAATATGCGTTGATTATTTCATTCGGCCTTCTAGGGTGGTGTCATTTATGAAGAGCACGCTTGGCTAATATGGCTTGCCAGTCTGCGTGACTGTGTATGCGTTCATAATTGGCCATCCGGACGCGCGTTGGTCCTTATGCACCAGCGCAGTTTGGATTGGTGCTTAAAACTATCCAGTCACAACTGTGGTGAAGAGCGCTTGGCTTGGCATTTTTCCATATTCAGTAAGATTGGCTGCTTGAAATTTGCCGTTTCATCACGCGTTTCTCATCAACGGTTTTGCAGCAACCACGTCAAACAGGATTTGGTATCGCAGCTCCTTATTCGTGGCCTTTTTAGAAGTTAGGCCTGATCGGCGTCTGCTTTGAATGGGATCCTGTACAGTACAGCAGTTCACTTTGGCACGCGCAGTTGCTCTGTATTTTAGCAGCAAACTGGTGGACGTTTTAAAATTAGTGCGCTGCACAGTCTAAACTATCGATTATCGCGTTGAAATTGCCCGAGTGGCCGTTCAGGGGAACAGCTCGTTACGGATAACCAGTGATGCGATTTTGGCGATGGGTTACTGTAAAGAACAAGCCCTTCACGAAAAGATTGGAGCGGCAAATTAACTTCAGGGCATAGATGAATACTTAGTGGAGTGTCTGCGCTTCTCTATGGTTTAGCGCAGCAAACCAAAGCTGTCCGAATAGGCTCATCAAAAAATAGCTTCCTTTGCGCTGCAGAAGCAGTTGTGCAGTTAGGTTCATCAAGAAAGAGCAACGAGATAAAACATGAGGGAGAGGCACACAAGGTGGAGGTACTGCAAGGCATGTCCTGTTGTGCAGGCGTCGCCACGTTTTGAGCAATTCTGGCGCCCCTTTTGAGTTGTTGCTGGCAGGCTGTGTTTTGTGTATTACGGACACGGTAGCGCAGATTGCTTTTGAGTTCGCAGTTGCATTAATTGCGTGATTTAAGGTAGGGGACAATCCGGACACAGTTCATAGCATCAACGTGCCAACGGAGCTCTTCACCACCCGTCGGAAATTCAGCAATTGAGAGTCTTCCCCCCTTGCTTTCGTCTGCGGGAGGCAGCTGTCTGTCCAGCTTGAGGGCTCAGAGTGTCACAGTTAATGCAGAAACGACGCCAGGCAGGCCGTATCCTGCAGCGACGACGAAAACTAACAGCAAAGGCATCAAGTCGAGATGAGTCCAAGCTGCGCCATAGTGTGGAAGAGCCTGCAACAAGTCGGCGAAGTTAACCACAAAATGTACAGCGTGAGCGCAACGCTGCTGCGTGCATTTGTCAGGGAATATTGGAAGCGCATGCCGAGAGCCTGCCGAGTTCTTAAGCTTATGTTAGGCTGCTTACTAAACCTATAGGTTGTTGGCCTATTGGACATAACAGGCTCTTGGCCTAAAGGAGCAGTTACCTTGTTTGAAGATTTTAGGTCTGGTTCTAACGTCCTACAGAAAATGTAACTGGTGAGGTTAGCAGAAACAAAAATAATTAGCGGACGCCTCAGGAGGAAAATATTGTCAACAGTTGCTCTTAACTGCACAAGCTTACATGCAGCATCTAATCAACAAAATATACCAGCGACTGCTTTAAGATGCCAATGTATATTCAATCTGCTGAGGAAGCCGGAATACGCTGAGCAGACAAACGGGAACCAACAGGAGATATGGAAAGGCCGATCCACTGTACTCAAGTGGCACAGTGGCAGGCTCGCTATGGCTTTTCCGCGTACCGACCGAAGCAACTCAACAAACAGCGCCCCAAGTTACAGACTGTGCACAGCGTAAAACTCAAGCGTTCGCCAAACCATTCTATGAACGAAGGGGGAACAGCCTGAGCCTCACGTTGCCTGCTCTCTAGACAACGCCAGTATGCCTCGCCTTTTCGTCGCCCCAATCTTTGTGTTGGGCCATAGCATAGCTCAGGCAGCCAGTAAATTTTTAACGACTGTGACCTCTAGTTGCAGTGACCTAGCTTGAAGGCCTTCTCCGTAGTACCAGTACGGAAAAACACATTCAACTAGACGCATTTAGGCTCTTTTCGCCAAAATATGTGCTCGAGACTGACTTAGCCCCTCCTGTTAAGGGCATTTCGCTCGCGGGAGGCGCCAGGTCAGTCTCGACCAGATATTACGATGGTTCTCCAGTGCCCTCAAAGAAGTGCAAATACCGTGAATCACCACTGGCCTCAAATGTTCTATGTATGAATGTTTTCCCAAAACATTTTATCTTCTGGTCAAGATGTCTCCTCTGAAGTCAGGGAAACAGGATATCTCAACTGCCAAAGCTTGTCCTTTCAAAGAGTTCTTGCAGCTATCTTCAAACATCAAGACATCGGTGCTGTCGTCTCTGCGCCATACTGGACGAAGCTGCAACTGCGCTGTTGGCAGAAGCTTAGCCTACCTCCTGTCTTGTCTACCTAACAAAGCATGGCGACAGTGAATCTGTGGTCATCAGGAGGCAGCCACAAGGCCCAGCGACAATGTCGCGTATCCGGACCTTTCCCGTGTCATCTTCCTGCTCTGATTTCTGGGTAGGCAGGGCTGCATTGACCACCTGTGGTATATGGCCATACGCTGGGCCGACACCGAGGGGCAGCATTGAAGCCCCTGGTCCCCAAAAAAATGCCTCTCCCTTTCCTGCCCGCACAAGGGTACACAGTGCACTTTTACTGCAATGCGAACTGCAAGAATGCATCAAGCGAGCAGCAGCAGGCATGCGCAGCGTGTTTTGAAATAAACCTAGCGCCCCTCGACGAAGAATCTGTAACGCTTGACCGCCCCTTGCTATTGTGTGTTTTATTTGTGAAACCAAGGCGAACGTGCAAAGGGTCCTTCTTCTGCTCACCTGTAAGGGCAACAGAGAAAGAGGTTGAGCTTGAAAACCCCCCAGCAGCAACTTTCATCACGCAGTCTTTAAAGAGGCTCTGAACCCCACACGGAAAGAGCGCAACGTAGCAGAGAAACATTACAGTGACTCAAAAAACGTTACATACTGGTACTTCTGACTTTGCTTTCAACGCGTTTGTACAAGAGACTGAAAGCCCATAAATAACAGCTCTGCCATTCAGCATGCGATCTATCAGTAACATGGAGCCATGCCCCAGAGCAGTTGAAAGCTCTCCCAACCCTCTTGATCGACTGCACTGTGGTTGATCGATTTCACTATACTTACCTCTGGGTAACTCCAGTGCAAGTCAACAGGGTGAGGGGACTCCGCACTACTCCCTCCCCACTCGTATACCATCCCGTTTTCTAAAGTAACTCACAATGAATTCAATGTTATGCACAATCAGTACGTATTTGATATTTGATAACATCTTCTCGTCTGCTACAGAAGAATCTTTGGTGGAGGAGCTTACTCGCAAGAGCAACGGTATGGTTAGGGCCCAAAGCACAACTACCTAGCGGCACATCTGAACGCGTAAAGAAATCCACTAACAGCGGGTAGTTAGACTCCCCTCCCGATGCCATCACCTGCAGCACACAAAAGGGGAGAAAGGAAAGCAAACGTGCACTATGCTTGCTATTCTGGAGCCTCTCCAGCGGGGCACGGATGCTGTTTCACGTTCCATGCATATTAGGCCTCAAAGGCGAGTACAGAGACAAAGACATACTGACTTCTCCTTGCTAAGCTGTAGACAGTCGTTTCGTCCCCACATCCAAAGAACTCCCTCAGGGGTCAACAAACCGCAGTGCTCCGCACCACACATCACCTTTGGGAGCCCCAAGTGGCCAGTCACCGAGTAAGCCCGACAGCGTGTACTGTTTTTGCAAGTAGAGTCCTCTGGAGCCTCCTGAAGAGCATCAAAAGGCCTCATCGGGAGGTGAGACAGGTTGACTCCCTCCTGATCGAAGCGTTCCCTGAACGCTTCAAGTTCCCTCAGCTGCCCCTCTTCAACGAGACGCTGGGCCTCAAGAAGCTTTGGGGAGAGTAATCCCCTAAAGAACTCCAGCTCCCGAAAGACTTTGCTGCTGATGAGCATTCCACTGCCATTTACTCCGTAGTCTGCCGCCCCAGAACTGAACACTCGGCCCGAACCTGAATACCGCAGCAGTAACGTACGACAGCTGACCTGTAGCAGAGGCAGCTGCTTGGCTTCTTGACGCAAACTCTGCTGGAACTTCTCAGTGGTTGTCAACAAAATAGCGTAAGTTTGATACAGGCTCAGAAGACGGACTGTACAGCAAAACAGCAGGTAAACAAAGACGCTTACTTGTAGCTACGCATGTGGTAGTAGCCCCACATGCCACGTCCACCACAAACTCTCCAGCCCTAACAAACTGAGTGGCACAGGGAAAGCAAGATACAGGCAAAACTGGTCCTACCAGGACCGCTGACGAGACTAGAAGATGCACTTTCTCTACACGGACAGCGATAGCTGAAAAAACTCCCAAGGCATTGCAGCAACGAACCTGGCCTACTGGTGTTGGCCGAGACCGGTTCTTTCTATCTCCTTGCCCTAAAGGACTTCCAGCACCCCACGTGCCACCTCTTCCCCATGTGTATAAGATCCCGTGTGACGATAATGCAGCAAAATGGTGCTTCCCGGCAGCCACCTTGACAAATCGGACATGCGTGTCTCTTTCGAAATGCATGGGAAAGCCATCAGCTGCCGCATTTGTCAGCGCCAAATTAATGCCCAGTTCCTCGCTCAGACCACAATGTCGATTAAAGTCGTTGACCGAGATGCCTCCCGCTTCCACGGGCTCTGGTGTAATATCACGTAGCGCCAAGGGCTCTGGCTGATCCTCTTGAAAGCTTGCTAAACTCAGTGAGGCCCCGAAGAGGTTGCCGTCCGACAGGGCCAGCACATTTGCGGTCCCAAGGGCCAAACTCACTGTCTCTGGGCAGCAAGGTAGCACTACCTCCTGCAATGAGCCGCCCATTCCATGTTCACCTCCCTTAAACAGTCTCGTCCAAATTGTACGGCTTTCTGGGAGCCTTGCAAGCCACAGGCGTGCTGATGCAGTGTGGGTGGTGGTGAACCAACGAGCGTGACGGCCCAACTTTTCAGAAAGACGACCAGACTTGTTGACCAAAAGTATATTTGCTCCACTCCGGCATGCTGATGATCTGTTGCATACTGATGAGCTTGCAGGAAAGCCCTTAGGAAGCTCCTGGAAAACTCCCCTGACGCAACGCTGGTGCGGCGCTGTATCGTATGATTTTTTTTGCCAGGTGTGACTAAGTAGGTATTTTGACTTCAAACATATGCTGGAGAAAGCAAGATGAGAAGGAAGCTCGTGAGCTGTCGAACAAAGCCTCAGTAAGCCTCGTTCGCTGACTCTGCCACAACGACTTCGAGCAGTGTGCGCGGATAATCTCACAGGCCGTACGCAGCTGGCTCCCCAGAAACGGCGCTCCAAAGTACTCTGTGTGAATGGATATAGCTCCAAAGAGAACATCTTCTTTAACTGCGCATGCCTAACCGCCGCAGTGTTGTGGTGGGGAACGCAAACCACTAATGTGTACAGCACCCCTGTACCTTCACTATTGAACACATCATCGAGTATAGTAAGTCTCTTCTCAGCCCTACGATAGGCTTTGATCAAAGTTCTTGTCAAGACTCACACGTGGAAGAATGGAACGCAGCGTTACAGATGTCCATACAGAAGAGACATGGGAGCTGAGGCCTTGTGGAGACACGAAGCTTGTCTGTCAAGAAAGGAGAGAGCACCTACACCCAGCGACCTACACGGCAAATCCAAAGAAGCTGTAATAGAATAGGAAGTAACAGTTAGAGCAATGTTTGCCGGCAGCATCCAAAGAACGGGATTTCTCCCTTGATTGAACACCACGGGGTCACGAGAGGGTGCGATGACTCACACGAAAGATACTGGAATGCATACCCCTGTGTAGTTGTTTAAAGTTGTTTTCCGAAGAAGAAAACGCCAAAGAAGAGAAGAGAGGAGTGGACAGGAAGGCGGAGGCCTACACAGAACGTCCACGGAAGCAGCGGCCGGGGCCCTCTTTGGCTAGACTCAGAAACCGGCTGTTGAGAAATGAGTATTTTGTGAATCTTGTGCTATAATTGCTTGCTTCTCCGCTCTCTGAAATTAACCCTTTTGCTTGTAGATGGCTCGAAGGCACTGGAAGCGGAGCCTCAAGGACCGTAACCTTCGCCCTTTGTCTGGGCGGTCGAGTCCTTCGTGTTGAGTCTTGGCAGTCTCTAAGTGTAGTATCCCTGCGACTTCTCGGCTTCTTCTTTGGATTTTCCCGAAGAAATGTACATGCGGTGCTTGTATACACACCGTCTGATGTTTTATCTAGCGGTGTCATCTCATTCACTGCTTCCCACGTTTTCTTTGGCGGGCTAGACCACCGGAATCCGACTGCAGCTGTAAAGGTCGTATAATCTTTTACACGTTATATCGGATATTATTTGATTCCAGTAAGGGGATCTGTAGGCCTACACGGCCTCAAAGCCTAGCACTAGCGATTGACGATTCTCAACTCCTCCGGCGTAGCGGTCCACCGTGAAATAAGTAATTTTCGAAGTACAAACAGCGTGTGATATCGCCCGGTGTAAAACAGCAAATGATAAAGTGCGACTAGGACTAAGGTGAGGTGACTGTCTAGAGCAGCGCCTGGCCTCTTACCACTAACTCTCTGGACGGCTTTTGAAGAAGAAGGGAGAAGCACAGTACTTCGTTAGCCCCTCAGCTGCACGTTACGCGGCTGGCACTGTTTTTGTCGGACAACTGCCGTTTTTAAGGCACAATTTCTCAGCTGCTTGCTCCCCTTATTGCTTGGATTGGATTCTGACCCGTTGAAAAAGATCTTGGGTCTCCACAAAGATGGAGGCACTGGGGGGACGAAAGGTTTTTGACGGACAGAGCCAGCAAGCGGATCAGGTACAACGACGAGAGATGGGAAAAATGCGCTCTGGGGAGCTTTATGCCGCCCCCATAACCAGGTCATTCTGGCAGGAAGCTAACGAGATTCGGGCGCGTATTGAAGGCAAGCCGCGGTTTCATCCTGCAGCTGTGGTCATGCGTTTACATGTCTAAAGATGCATATTCTCAGGGGAATTGGAATAGCTGGTCAGACTATTTAGAGACAGTTCACGGCGTGCACGTGACAGATTTCTTGAATCACGACTGCTGCGGTGGTGTGTGCACAGCCTGCCCAGTACACATGAGCAACGTGACGGCCTTCACGTCTGCTCTGGCAGCGAATGTCTGCGTTGCCGTGGATTCTTCAATGGCGTTTTGCTTCGTGAAAGATGTTGAGACGGAGCAGCTCTTGGGGGCTTATGCGTCACGTCATTGCTGTTTTCCACATCCGGATTGTTCTCCATCTGAAACGCAAAATAGCAGCTGCGAATGCTCACATGCTACCTCTCAGGCCAGGATGGCCTCATGTGTGCAAAGGTCACAGATGTGCACTTGTCCTGAAGATACCGCACACCAGCGAAACTGCTGCAGTTTCCTCACCAGAGAGCCCGGTGAGGCTCCGGTTGTCCCCAAGCTGTCTATCTACCACGCAGCTGCGAACAGTGAACACAAGCATAGAAGGTTCACTGAGGGTACCTTCGTAAGAGCACCTCAGTATTGAACACAACTTTTTGGCAGTCATTGTTGTTATTCGTCTGCATGTGACGCCTGTAGAGACTCGACTCTACCTAACAGTCTTGCCTTTTTCACGTTCGTATGAGCTTGGAACATTTTCTTAGCTCTTTTTGTGGATTCTGTTGGCGCGACGCAGGAAAGTGCCATATGAGCGGCGGAACTGTTCATAGTGGAGGGCCTTCCTTGTCGGGCCTTAGCCCACAAGCCTCATCCTTCTTTTCTGCTCTGCTTGCCCAAGATGCCAGAGCAAGTAACTCTTGTTTGTCTCATGAAGAGCAGCAGCAAGAGCAAGGTGCAGCGTCACGAGACTTGCCTTCCAATTCAGCATGCAGTATGTTGCAACAGCAACAGACCGTCAAGGAGGCCTCTGAGAGTCCTTTCAATGCGGGGCAGAACAGGCATCAGGAGAACACTTTAGCTGACACGCTGCGGGAACAAGGTGGTGAAGTTGCTGGAGCTGTAACTATCTCAGCGCCGCCAGAGTTTATTGTGGTTTCTGCCGAAAGCTTCGTGCAGTATCTGATTAACGATCTCAGGAAGGGCTGCCGGGTGAGTTCGACGCAGTTTCAGTACAGTACAAAGCGGGAGCTCTGTACTGTACTGTGCGCTCCCCGTTTGCTGCATTTCCCTCTTTTTTGTGTCAATTTTTACTATCAGGGAGTGGTTGAATGCAGTGAACGATTAGGTTGTCTTTGCATTTATAACGGACCATAAGGGGATTCTGCTGCAGCTATGCGGGGATGTGGTTGAGGCATAAAGTGAACTTGCCGTATGTGCATAACCCACTTTCAGGCGTACTGCTACGAGCCAACAACGCAGCAACTGTTTCCTTTTCTAGGGAAAGAACAGCCTGAGACAAACCTGACTGGAGGGCATCAGTGAGTCTCCACTGAATACGGATCTCCCGTGGCGTGCCGAGCATATAGTTAGTGTTGCACTTTTGCTTCACTTTCCTCCATTAGCGGGCATACAGTATTGCCCTTCAAAAGCAGACTGTCAAGCCCACTGCTGGATGCATTGCTTACTTTGCATTGTCTCTGCAGGGAGTCGTTATCTCTGAGGGAGGCGGAGAGATTTCTTGTTGCTTGCCGTATTGAAGATGAAGGAGCACGCAATGCATGCAGAACCATGGCGGAGGCCCGTGTAGCTTATGTGGGGCCATCCTGTAAAAGAAAGCCTTCTCCACCCACTGTTTTGTCTCATCAAGATGCCTGGTCAGAGGGGCCGGTGCATGCAGCTCGGCGGGCATCCTCCGAGTCGGTAGAAAACGCGGTCGGCGTTTCAAAGACTACCTCGCCTCCATCACAGCCACCTGGCGGAACGAAGAAGACTCATACCAGTCGAAGGCCTAGTGGCATACAGGATGTTATCCCTGTACTGTATTCTGCTACGCTGGAACGGCCAACTGCAGGGGTGGACGAGGACGCGGCACCACGATGCCAAGCAACTCCAAGCAGCAGCCTTGCGGCGGAACATGATCACTCACCTGTCCCGTCAAGCCCACGCAGGGCCCTAAGCACTGATATTGTAGGAATCATGACTAAATTTGACTGCACAACGGAAAGAGCTTCAGGCTCAAGGATGTCTTTATATTCGCACGGCTGCGTGTGCAGTACACAATAAATCAGTGGTTCAAGAATTCCCGTTACGCGTTGTTCTGTTAAATAGTTGCCTTAAAAGTGAATTAAATTCAGGAACGGAGTAGGTGTGGCATATTTGGTTTGCGCAGATGCGCCTGATAGCTCAGCCAGAACTCCGTCAATCTATACCTTCTGCGAGGTCAGTCTTAGCGCCTCTGACGCACACACCGCTCAGTGAGCTACCTTCTGTGGATGACAGTGTAAGCGAAACTTCACTTTCAGCGAGGACATTGCATTCCTTACACTCGAACACGACCCTTGGAATTATCTTTTCCGTCGACGTCAAAAGAGTTGATGCACAGCTATTGTTGGAGGCAGTGGCTCAAGTGTGCGCGCCGACAATGGCGCTCTTGCTTCAGCAGCAGTGGCTTCGCAGAGACAGATTTAAGCGGTTGCTTCAGCTGGAGCTTCACCGCACAGTTTTCCAGGTAGGCATGGCTCGCAATTGGCATTTCCGTAGGATTCGAGCTACGTTCCCACAGTGTGCCTCTGCGGAGATCTTCACGGACGTGACTACCATGTCTTTCCTATATTCTGAGTTGTTTATGGAGAACCTCCAACTGCTTTGGCTGATCAACTGTGCTGTTCGATCTCGACAGATTCTGCTTCGTAGTGGGACGTAATGGTTTCACCTTGCGATGCTTTCTCAGGAAACCTCCATACCCATTAGAATGATGCAGCGTCTACTCGCTCTGCTCCATGCAGCTGTTGGAGCTGAGGCTGCCGCCTTTTTCATTGCGGATACACAAAACAGGAATTTCATTTGTCTTGGAGGCCACAAGAGGTAAGGAGGCCTGTGAATACTTATTCATTCCACTTTTGATGATTACACTCTACGGCGGCGTAAACATTTTTTCCAGGGTCACCTTCTGCCGGGTATGGAATAAAGGCGGAGATTCTTGTACATAGTAGACGTGAATGCAACGGCTTGGTTATTAACGTACCCCGCACGACGTGAAGCCATCTTTGACTGGTGCTGATGGTGTATTTTCTATGCCGTTCCAGATAAGACACGTTGGAACAGCTTTGCTCGTGCGGATAGCGTGTGTGTACGCAGAGCCACAGGCTTGAGTCTCAGTGGAGACCACTGCCTCTTAGGCGAGGCCACTCGCCAACGCGGGAGGACAGCTATTTTCAATTTCCTTCCACATGGGTTCAACAAGGAATACGATATCCGTGCTCGATTCGAGACCAAGTAGGTTTCGTCAAGACAGGGTTAGAGGAATTGTCGGGATAAATACAGTAGCGCAGGGCCACGCAAAGCCTTTAGAGTGTAGTAGATGACATTAGGTCGGTGTTGTAACTGTTTTAATGCCCAGACACGCCTTGCTTGTCCCGCTGTTAAACACGCAAGGCCACGTGAAGGCAGTCGTGGTGCTGCTGAATCGATCGGAGTGCTCCTGCGAGCGTTTGAACCGGTGGGCAAAGGAAGCGGAAGAGCAGTGTGCCTGCAAAGAGAGTGTACAAAGGCTTGAGCCATTGGCACTAGCGGGTAACGCCTGGAGCTCTGTAACGGCTCCTTGTGAAAAGTGCATGAGAAGGAATGTGAACGAGCTCTCCTATGGGGAGTTCCTCACAAGACCTCCGGCCTCTCTAGACATTGACTACTCAAGACACTTCATCAGGCAAGCGTTAGCCAAATATGGCTCCTCAGCGAGGCAGTCGAACCATAAGTGGTATCAGAACTTTTAGCTGTTGGACATTCCAATGCGGTGGGTTGTGCTCTGCCCGTCATTTTCACCTGTCGCTGTGTATGTGGCATTGCCGATTAACTGGCGCAACAGAGGTTGCAGAATGCGTATAAGTGGTACACTGCATTGCTGAGCTGCAGGATTCACGAAACGTTAATGCGAGCGGTGCAGTATGAGATGCAGCACTGGCTAGGCGGGCAGCTGACGAGCGTTTGCATGGCCGGCATGAGCCTTTTGCAGCCCATGGAGACAATGGTCTCCTACGTCATGGGTGGGCAGCAGCGAGGAAGCCGGGGCAGCGCAAAACCTCTTGGAGCAGTCCTGGAACAGATTGAAGTGAGAGAGCCGCTACATTCCCATGCAGGAGGGAGTTGGGCTTACCAGCCAAGCAGCAAGGCAGTAGAGTACCATGGCCAACTATGCATGTAACAGCCTATCTATTTAGGCGTTCGACATATCTGTTCCTGTATCAAAGCTAGCGTCGTTTTCTACCCCTAGCTGCTCATGCTGTTCATTAGCAATATTTAAGGTCGGTCATGCACTGCGTTTTCTACCTTCACAGTGGCCTAATCGTGCGGTTCCACTGCAAGGTGTATTCTGCAATGTCGATCCTATATGTGCCTCTCAGACGTTTATGTTACCAGTGCAGCGTATTTGCGTACCGGGACGGATTACCTATGTTTCTCGCTCAGAACTTCGTTTCGCGTGACAGACGCATGAAGTTGCTGAGCCTTCGTCGGTCCGCTTCCGTGGCGGTGGCCGAACTGCAATCTCTGCACGGCGTGGCAGAGGTAGTTGTAACACAAAGGTTGCGGAGTTCCGTATCTGGTGACCATATCAACAAGGCGTTTTGCTCGTCGAACTCGCTTCAAAGAAGTATTTCAAGGATCCCTGTCACGCTTCACGATTTTCTTTCTTTAGACAAAGAAAATCTGAAAAAGGGACAAACTGTTGGAATGCCTGGAGAAGAGGAGAAGTGCCTTGACTCTCGTAGCCGAAGCCTTTTTGCCAGTAATTCTCTGGCGGCAACCACGGGAATCCCCGCGAAAGATGAGAGCTTATTGGGTTAGTATTTAGCTGCCACGCACCATTCGCGATTCTTAAAACTCGCAAATACTTAGCTGTGCTTCGTGCAGGAACCATCTACGGACTGCAAGCGAAGGCGCAGGTAATTTCCTTGAGGTCCGTTGTTACATTTACGTGTCCCATATGCGTGTTGCTCTCACTGTGCAGAGCAGGAGGTAAGGTTGTTGCATTCAAGCAGTGCGTCCTCAGTACTCTGTTCCGAGCTACGTCACTTCTCCACTGGAATAGAGGAGTTGACATCTGCACGAGACCTTCCACAGGACAGGGTATTGGATCAAAGGCTAGCTGTCCGACGTAGAAGAAGCGCATCTCTCCCAGCTCTTCTCTTTTCTGCTACCCTCCAAAAGTGCACGAGACCTTTTGATGCAATTCGTAAAGAGGTGATTGCATTGGTCAACCCGCAGTAACCATAAGAGGCTAGGCTTGCTGCTGCGCTCTGCGTGTATTCTGCAACATTTATGAACAAGGCTACTTGTTTGGGTTCAATCAAGGTTTTATATCCATATCCCTGTAATATAGAACTAGTTTAATCTGCTTCAGTGTATGTATTTCCTGGTTTCTGTGAAGCTATCCTTGGAACCTTATCGCCGTCTAGACCTAGATGTTTGGCGGCGCACAGCAGACGAATTGCAACTGTTTTTTTTCCTGGCTCTAGAGGAACTTGGAGTAATGGTAAAAAGCGAAAAATCTGGACTGCAGGCGTTTTTCGCCCTCATACGAGACGCGTACCACACTGACAACCCGTACCACAACTTCTACCACGCAATGCACGTAGTGCAGGTACGGGACATCACCTTTTGGTGTGGCGTTTACACGCGGTGCTGAGGGTGCTGAAGCGAAATTTGCTTCCCCTGGCGCAGTCCTTCACCCTGTTCGGCATTTAAGCTACTCAGCAGCGCACTTAGTTGACTGACGTCTCTCAAGTGCGCAACTATTGCTTTTACAATCCTTGCAGATGTGTTGGCTCTTCTTGACGAGATACTCTTGCAAAGATTTGCTTACGCTCACGGAGCAGCTTGGACTTATGCTTGCAGGTGCGTACGTTCTAGTCCGTTTCTATCAGGCATTCGTAAGGGTAGAACTGCAACATGGCGTTAAAGCGACTAAAACTGTTGCCAGATTGAAAAGTTCTTTGTTTTCATTTTTCTTTTGACATCACAAGCCATCATGTGCATTTCTTCAAACTATTGACTTTCAGATGCTTTGAATTCGCCAAGTGAGTGGTTGCTGCTATTGCCTCAGCTTTGGCGCATGACGTGGATCATCCAGGAGTCAACAACAGCAGCTTGTGTGAGGAACAGCATCCTCTGGCGATTATTTACAATGATAAAGCAGTTCTGGAGAACCATCATGCGGCCTTCGCATCTCGCGCGTGAGGAACTGCTGCCGCTTTCCGTGTATCCTTTGTAGCATCTCTCAAACTGTAGACACCTGTGAATATTAAGACTTTATTAATGGTTTTGTCAATGTTGTAGCAGTGGCTTTTGGTGCTTTGCTCGCACTGCATCCCGATTGATTGATACGTGGGCTTTGAGCCTGTGTGGATCTGATTTCAGCATGCTGAAACTTGGGCTCTTTTCGCGTAAAACGCAGAACGCCGGGTCCTCTTCTCTCGGGAACACTCTCTCGCCGTCAACTGGTGCTCTATTGGGGAATGCGAAACAGCACGTCCGGACCTCCCCCGCATTTGAGACTGCGCTTCAGCCCCAGGAGGCCGCCATTGACGGTATAGATGATGAGGAGGATCATTCTTTTCACCCTTCTTTCGCAGAAATTCGCAGAGTTGTCACAACTTGCATTCTTGCTACTGACATGGAGCTCTTCAGATATCATCACGAGGCGATGAGGAAAAGAGCTCAGATGAAACGAAGTGCGCCTAGAATTTTGCTCTGTGCTTTGGAGGATTAGCCTCAGCAGCTGCGCATTGCTTGCAGATATACATTTTCAACCTGCAAGGAGTTTGGAGGGTCCTCACGATTTTTTAAGATGCTTTTTTGGGAAGACTGGGCCTATGCAGATTTGTGCTTGTGTGTTTACGCTCGCTCAGCGACGGGGGCGTTTTTAAACAGTGATGAGGATCACACGCTACTTGCCACGTGTCTAATCCACTGCGCAGACATAAGCAACCCACTGCTGCCTGAACGGCGTAATATGCAGTGGGCATCGCTTATTATTCAGGAGTTCAATGCACAGGTCAGGGCCCCGTTTTAAGAGTACTCTGTGCTGAGTCTTTCGGAAGCGTCCCGAAGCCACTGATTAGTGTTGGGATCTAAGCCAAGGCTGTATTTCACGACTTGTATGAAGTTAGCATCATGCTGTTTTTCGGTTGCATTGCTTCATCATATTCAATACATATATATTTATATGTCCTATATCTGCAACAGCATAATGGACATTTCACATAGCACCGTCTTGCGTTTTTGGTGTGTCTGCTTGGATTGTATTAGGTTGAAATGGAGAGGCACAAGGGCCTTCCGGTGACGGTTTTCATGGATGCTCGGACAGAGCTGCTAAGGTACTGATCCGTGTAAATACTATGCACTTGTGGAGTTTCTGTAGGTGAAGAGAGTCATTACGAGGTACACTGAACGGAAAGCGCCGCCAATTTGATCGGAGGAGGGCACCTTTCGTTCCATAAGCGTTCCTCTGTTTTGCCTGTGCAGGACGCAATCTCAAATAGGCTTCTTGTCATTCGTAGTTCTCGATCAGTTTCGCGCTCTTTCAGACTTGGTCCCAGGAGCCGAAGAACTAGTTGTTCAAGGCGAGAAAAATTTGGAAGACTGGCAAGCGGCAATGGATATTTTACGGGAGGCTGAGCGCAGGGATGCGTGAGCAATGTCACGTAATTTCAGCCTATTCTGTACTGTTTTCCTCGCTGACTTGGTATCCGGATTGCTCTGGTTGTTGGATTTTACACTCCATTGCATTTGCTTTACACCATCCTTTCTTTGGCTTGCCTCTTGTAGGTCGGGAGAAAGCGTCTCATCTCTCGAGCTCCCACGGAATTTCACATTCCGTCTCAAAAATTTGGGTTTTATAGGAATGAACGGGCCAAAGTGTTTTGGGCGCCTACGCAGGTAACGTGTCATCTCCAGAGTCTCTGTTCCCTGCACCGGCTTCGAGCATTTTTGACATATTTCAAAGGAGCGGCAACTTGCTGGACTTCACTTGCGGGGCTTAAATTTGCGTGCAGCGACAAACCAGACGATTGGCGACCTCAAAGTTTGGATACCTGAACAGCTCCCTCGCAAGCTCGGCGTTTCTACCTACAGAGCTTGGTTAGAGTGATTGACGAAGATTTTTGATAGAACTTCAGGATTATCTGACTGGCATAGCAATGTGCTCTTTCTAGATCCCAACGGAGGAGAGGAGCTGCCGTTGTTTCGAACAGCTGGACTCGTTGCAGAGCGCTAGCACGGTGTTACACATGACCAGTAAATCACCTTGTACACCTTGGCTGTTCTTCCTATCGCTAAGCAGTGATGCCGGTGCGAGGGTGGGGAAAACATAGGAATTGCGCCCAGACGTCGATCCACTACTCATTAAACTAACTGGCGAGCTGGCATTCAGAAGCTTCTGCATTTGATATCCTACATTCGATGTGCCCTCGCGTGGAGTCGATGTACGTGACTCCTTACACTGTTATATTTTGCGGGCCACATGCCACGTGCTGCCACCTCACGGCCTCTGGGCGAGAGTTGCTGAAAGTAGTCGAGGCTTTTATACTTTGACGCGCGTGCTTTCTTCGCTGAGCCTCTCCAGGCTGTGGGAAGGTGCTGCGTGGTGCGGAGCCACCGCAAGGCCTTTACAAGGCTACCGAAGGCCACTACAGCGCTTCGGATCGGGGGTCCCAAAGCGAGATTTCGATAGCTTGAAATTGGCGTCTCGTCGGCAGCGGCGCCTGAAGACGTCGAATAGGGGAGGATTGCGCAGCATGTTGCTGGCACCCTCGTCGGCACAGCCAGCTACCCCGCTTCAGTTCAGCACGAGGCCAGCCATGCAAAGTCAAAGCAGCGGCTACGTACACTGCGTTGCTTTCGGCTTGGGAAAGGTTTAATTTATGCAACCGGATGTACATTTCTGTCACTTGTATGCCTCGAAACAGGCGTCAATAGACTACTAGACTTCTACAGAATTCCCGGCATACAGTCGACGAAGGGAGGCTGGGGCGCCCTCACATCTTGCTTCCACTGTGTCTGCTTGTGACGAGTAGTAGTGCATCGTTGCGGCAGGTGAGTTAGGTGGAGCTTAGTGAAACAAGTTGTGCGCTGCAACCTACTCGTATGCACTCACTCAAAACTAACTGCCTATAGGCCTTTTGGTACCGCTGCGTATACTGCACTCTAGTACGGTGGGACTGTAGGACGTTTATGTGTTTATTGGTTTGCGGTTGTCAATATTCATTGCTTGTAGCGCTTGGCCCTTTTAGTTCCGTGCTTCACCCAATGAATGTAAATGTCCCTACCTCTCCCTTAACAAACTTTGGCTCACTCAAAAAATACTGCACAGTTCCTCTGTTCAACCAAATAGACGCCCGCCAATGAGCCTTAGATGGTACACATCAATGTGCCCTAGTTCGTACACATTAATATGCAGTAGCTGGTACTGTGTTCTTCGCTCTCGCGAAATCATTCAAACTGTCCCCTTTAAGTGTTCCGCTTGTCGTATTGAGGCAAATACTTCAAATACTGGAAATACCAGGTAGCTATCGCTGTTCAATGGAAGCACTGTGCAGCTCATTGATATAGGTCACGGTTGCCTGAAGGGGGGCACCCGCACAGCATTCACTTCGCATATCTTGCCGGTTTTCTGAGAATCCATAGTGCTGTAACCTGCTCTGTTCTCCGTTGAGAAGATGCACACAATAATGTGCCGAAGGTCTTCCTTGTGGATGTACGTGCACCATTATTGCGACATACGGAAGCAACCCTTGCATTTGGCTGCCTTCACTTGAGTATTCGACATCTAACACAAATCAAAGCAAACATAGCAGCGAGACCAACAGACTCGAATTCTCTTCAGGAAAATCATGTAGTCACGCCTCAACCACAGAACAACCAGCGTTTATTGTCACATATGGGTAGTGTTCCGCTTATGTGGCTCTTCCTTCACGGCACTTCCCCTTCCTTCAGCCTACGGACAAAATCGTGCGGCTTTCTGTCAGTGGCGTTCTGTCAGTGCGCTTTACAATGCGCTTTCAGTGTAAGGTCTAGATAAAAAATTGTAGCTGAGTGGACTACTTGTTCACTTATTGCGCTAGCTTACCCTAACTTGACCCCTCCGGCTGGTCTTTAAGGCCTGCATCTCCCGTTTTTCCTTCTCGATCAGCCGGCTCCTTAGCACGCTGAGATTCATTGATCATCCTCCTCTTCTCCTCAGCTGAAGGCTGCGGCGCTTTCAGATACAAGCAACCGTTACCAGGGACGTCTAGCCATAAGCAGTACGGCCAGCCCAGCCTGCAAGCAGCAGCCCAAAATAAAAAGCCCCTCGCAGGTACAAACGCGGAGCAGCACCTCCAGATACACCTGAACGGAAGTTGGCTTCGTAGCTATGATACACCTAATAAAACAAATGTTTCAAGTTCTCTCTGTGTGGCCAGACGATGCGCAGTTATATTGCGGCTATGCATATCCATGATGGCGAATACACTGAGCAGTCTAGGGACCATGAAACTCACCTGCCTCCCTGCGTTGTGTGAATATACGAGCCGTTTCCCCTGCCGCACATTCCCCCGGCATACTTCCAGTCGTCTGAATTAAGCAGCAACTGCCACTCACCGCCGTGTGGAACTCCCACAGGATATCTGACAGGAGCCCGCAAGTCACATTCGGACTTTGAACCCAAATGCTAACTGTACTTTCCCGGGAGTGCTTCAGCGTCGGTAAGCTTGGCGTAGGTAAGCGCGCCATGAAATATGCACTTGCACAACCTACCGCGAACATCGGTTTACGTGCCTTCACTAGGTACCACAAAAATGTGCATCCATTTACATACATCTATTTGCACACTTTAGTTGCAGGTGAGCACTGTCCGTAAAGACTAGCCTACAAACCTGTAGTACGCCTGTGGCGAGAAGTTGCAGACAACTAGAATATCATTGAACCAGAACTCGTATGAGCGAAGGAATGCCACAATGCAGTCGTTGTTGTTATCACAGTCTGTCCACTTGAAGTTCCATGTTTCATCGTCTCCTGCGTGCAGAGCTGGCTGACTTTTGTAGAGCCCCAAGAGGTCAGATACCCATATACACAACTTTTTACGCAGCTCTTCCTCCCCCTCGTGCCAGTCGACCGACCTAGGATCCGGTTACACGCAATAATCACCAGAACGGTACGACCAGCGCGTGGATGTTTTACTATTGAATAGTATAAAAGTCCTACTTGTCAGTGCTTTTTTAATGCCACGGACCACTAAAGTGTGGGTTCAACTCCCCCTTAGCTTTATTAATTTTATTTAAATGAACGGGGTAGTGCAGTCTGGATTTGAAAACAGCAAATAATAACTTCTCTCGTAAAACAAATTATGGTGGAGATAGTTCTTTATTAGAAAATGATATTTTCGACTTTAACAAATTTAAAATAACCAAAATTTCACCACATCCTCATATTATTACATATTATTATGAAGATAGTACTCAGAATTGAACTGAGATAAAAAGATTCGCAATTTTGTAACAGTGTATGACCACAAGAAATTCTTAGAATTAATGTGCTATAGGCGAATGACCGGCATTAGAAATGCAGGCATGGGATAGCACACCTGTTGTCCTTCCACTCCCTTCCTTGGCCAATCTCTCCCCCCATGAAGATAAGAGGTCTGCCTGGCATTCCGATTTGGAAGCCGTAAAGTGTCTTCAGAGTCCTTATACGATCTTCAAAAGGCGTTCCCAAGTAGCCACATTTATCCAGCAGGCTACCCTTCCCACTCACAACTTCATCATGAGAAAGAGGCAGAATCCATCTGATGACACCCATGACAGCAAATCTGAGCCCTAAACTCTGGGATTCCAAAACATTAATAGTTACAGGCACGTTCGTGTAATCTCTGACATGCGTGACAAACCTTTCATGTGCCATATAGAGCCCCCTGAATGTGAGCTTGTTGTGGCACTTTCGACGATTCTCCACAGGGCAGCATAAATAGGAAAGCGTGTCATTCATCCAACCCAAGTCCCACTTAGCGTCGAAACCGAGACCTGCAGTGAATCATAGAGGTGTATAACGCCGCAAGAGAATGAACCTTTGTGACACCATGCGCTAATTCTATCCCCACAGCTCCTCTTGGAAGGAACGCTGCCATAACATTTGCAAAAAGCCTTGCCGCAGGAGGGCCGCTTTGGCACGTCTGCTGCTTTCTACTGACGGCGCAGTGGGGTGCACTTGTGTCGTAGCCTGACCGTCTGCTTTGTCAGTTACTCCTCTCCAGCTGGTGCTCTCCTCAGCCATGGTAAAAACTCCAGGAAATTCTTTGTGGACGACCCAGTTGAGCTCCTGGAGCAAGGAGATGGCCTGCAAGTTTGCGTCACCCCCATGCTCATTAGGTAGCCACTCCCCGTCCTTCTTCTGATGATTTTTATACAGCATCGAAGAAACAGCATCGATTCGCAACCCATCTATGTGATAACGCCGCAGCCAATGGTAGGCGGCGCCCAGTAAGAACGACCGCACTTCATTGCGGCGATAATTAAACACTGAAGAACAGAACAGAGAGCGCATCACAGCGAAGAGCAACCACCTGCTCATTGGGAAGCAAAGCTCGCAATCATGACACTTCACACTCTCCGCCGTCTAATTCCACGGCAGAAGTTCAAAGATAGCTTTGTCACATGCACCTCACCCCCAATGCGATGTACTCGCTTGCAACCCCCGCAAGGGTCATGGATCTTTCCATACCGCTTCAACGTAAAGACAAGGCAAAGGAGGCAGTGTGCGTCTTACCTGCGGTTCCCCAAAGTTTGTGCTCCCCCTCTCTCGGGTCTGCATACTCGTAGCAAGGCTCTCCGTCGTAATAGACAAGGCCCCATGAATCCTTGCAGAAGTGCGCCGGCACAAAGTCGATAAATACCCCAATGTTGGCCTGGTGCAAAGTGTCGACCAAATACTTGAAGTCATCTGGGTTTCCTAAGCGGCTGTATGGAGCGTACAGTCCCGTAACCTGTAGATTAATCGCCCGCAAAATGAACGGACCCTTGCGCGGTGAAGCATAGGTGATAAAAAAAAGACCGCCAGCGCATGTAGCTTGCATGTTAATCC
This sequence comes from Eimeria tenella, assembly GCF_000499545.2. Taxonomy (NCBI): domain Eukaryota; phylum Apicomplexa; class Conoidasida; order Eucoccidiorida; family Eimeriidae; genus Eimeria; species Eimeria tenella. The sequence goes on from NW_013543466.1 coordinate 74,847, forward strand.
AAGCAAGCCGCAACGCATGTGGAAGGATTAGTGAAGTACGTTGGGGTGCAGCCTGTTCGTGCTGTAGCACTGCAGACTGGAGAAACAATGTGCGCACTTGATAACCCCAGGACCCCTCAAACGGATGATGGGCAAGAGGAAGGAACTCCACGTGCGTGAAATTCATGTTCTTCACATGCGGTACTAGTCTATCAGCCAGTTCCCGGTAGCCTGTGCAGAAAAACGAATTCGGAATTTCCAAGCTGAAAGAAACGGCGACTCGGGCTGTCCCTGAACAAGGAAGATTTGTCCACAGCCAACCGATGCACCACCCCGGTGGCTGGCAAGCAGCAGCCGGCAGAAGTCTACAGGGAAACGCCGCATGGAGCAGCGTAGGGACACACTAAGGTAACGTCCGTCCTGTCCCCTCATCCAGCTCGGAAGGTGCACTTCGTAGATAGACATCGGCTCCCTGTGGAGCTGATCAGTCTCTCCGAGTACTTTGCGTCTCGCCATCCATTCCTGGTCGTGCCACTGGTAGCGGGACTCAGCCTGATCGCCGCACACTTAATCCCAACCCTGGTCTGTGAAACCCTCAAGCCTCAGCCCAACAAGCCAGTAATGCACATCCGTGTGGCTACCCTTGGACTCTGAAACCTGCAAACTGAATGCATTATTCTAGCCTCTGAATTCCCGTACAGGTTTGAATGCGTCGTCGCAGGCGCTAATGATGCTGGCAGTTTTCGGAGGCACCTCAAATTCCTGGGCGTAAGGGTCGATTTTAATGAAATCTGTTCCATTTCTGGCATGTATCCTGTAGCCGTACTTTTCCCCTGCACCGATGCCCGGAATAAACAAATCCCAACAGCCGAACTCCACCCTTTTCCGCATCGGGTGAGCGCGGCCGTCCCAACCATTCCAGTCCCCCACCACGGAAACGCAAATGCAGTTTGGCGCCCACACTGCAAATCTAACTCCGGTGACGCCGTCAACAGTTATGATGTGAGAACCCATCAAATTGTCCACGTGCCAGCAGGAGCCTGAAGGTATAATCGTGAAGAACACCGGGAGACGACGATCAGATTGCCATAAACAGGCATACGTAGGACCAAACTAAGACAGAAATGCACAGTGACAGAAACTCAACCGCTCAGCTAGTCCAAAATGCTTCCAGCTCGCACAACTACCAAAAATTGCATCTATCCTCCTATCCCTAAAAGGCAAGATCCTCAGGACACGAAAAGAGCAGCTACAGAAAAAAGCGGCTGTGGAAAGGAGAAGCTACTGACGGCAGCAACAGTGCAAACAGCAGCGTACGCAAATGGAGAGGAACCGGCAGAAGCAACCAAACGGAGCAGTGAGCTTTTCAGAAAGCTAGCCCCACCAGACTGAAAAAGCTCTAAGTTGTACTGAGGAACAGTCATTCCAAATGAGTAGGTGTCGTACACCACACGTGGGGTCTCTTCCCCCTCCCCTCGTACCAACAACTCGTAATCCAGAGGGACATAAGGGTCTGAGCTCTTCACTGGGCAACCTCGAGAGGAGGCGGATGGGTCAGTAGTGTACATTTCAAAGGCCTGTAAGCATAAAAGAACAAAACATGTCTGCGATAGCCCGAAAGTAGAAACCTTACGGTGCAAGAACCGCGCCTAAATACGCTGCTGCAACGACACTCGCAGCTCTGGCGTTCGCGCTTGCCTTGTGAAACAACAACTCCCCCTTCCTCTCAAGTTGCACAGACTCTAGAGGTGGCGGTAGACGCCAATCTGAAACTCCTGCTCTCGGTCTGAGCTCCACATGATCAACGTTCTTCAGCCACACGCGAACAACCACTATTCTCTTGTCACTGTCTGCACATTCCACTTTGTGGCAGCCAAGCATCCTAAAGGGATCTGCATGCCTCGCTAGATTCAGCAAATGCATATCATATTCGGGGATGTCCGCGTTGGGGGGAAGGACGTCAATAGGGACTGCCATGAAATGAGTTTGATCATGGCGCTGCGCCTCTTCCACATGGTCGACTTTCGCTACATCGTTCATATTTGTGTAAGGCTGTTCTTTGGGACCAGACGTTGGTATGTACCCAGATGTGCACGCGGTGGTCCGCTCTATAGCTCTTGGAGGAGCAACGCCATCTTCAGTCCTGTGCTGCTTTTCCTCATATGTGAGGGATGCGCCATTTGTGCTGCAGCTATCAAAAGCCGTGGTCCCTTGCTTAGTCGGATGCAAGTCCAGGCGAGATTTATCCTGTGCCACTAAACTATCGGTCCCCGAAATACGGACGGCTTCATTCAACTGTGTGGTCAGTGCCTCCATTGTCGGCGAGTCCCGGGTCTCTGTGCCAGCTGGGTCCTGTGAAGGGTGCCGAAAGCAGGAGGGTGAGGAGACTTCCTCTGTGGCTTTACTGCTGCTCGTCGGGCCCTTTCTCCGCCCGAACTCCTGCGCTTGAGCTTGCGTACTGTCTGCCATCGCGGGTGGTAGAGCTGCAGGTGTGCCCAGGGATGAAGTCGAGTGTGAGAAAGCGACACAGACGCAGCAAGGGGAATGCGGAGGTGCATGCAATCTCACGTCGTACTGATGAAGACGAAATTGGCACAAAAAGAGCAGCAAGCAGGCAGTCCACTCCCACGCAGCCGACAGTAGGAGCTTCAGACGCACAACGCGGTCGAGTTAGTCCACAAGTATCATTTCTATCTCTTCTTGCAGCTTGATATTAACCGTGTGACTTTAAAGCTTCTAAAACACCTGACAGTGCAACACTCTACACCGCGAAGACATCAGCGGCGGCGCACAGAGAACGATGACCCAGGGGGGTCGCGAGTCCTTCAACAAGAAGGAAAATGGAAGAGGGACCACAATACAGCGCATAAACTGATTAAACTGCTTCCCGAGATTATTGGAACGGAAGGGTGCAACCACATGGGAGAAGAACCGAGACCTTGGACTGCTCCATGGTGGCCAGAGAGAGCGTCCTATCGCGCGACACAGCAACGTACTGGTCCTAACGGTGACGGGCAGACATAGTCCTACAGTGACCCTTTGTAACTTCCTTAAATGATAATAATGATGCATATAACCAAGTAAGGAGCACTACTTGGGGCCTCCCTTCTGTGTTTGCAGCACTTCGGCCCGACCAAAAAGAAAACATCAGGAATTGAGATATGCTCATCCATCTTAATCACGTTCGCAGTCCTTTCCACCTCCGTCTCAACCCCTCTATGAAAAACTGAACACACATACGTTCATAAAGGGTAAGAGCGCACAAAACAAAACAGGGACGGACATAGGCAGGATGGCAAATGGTGCCAGAGCCGCTCCTGTCTGCATGCTCAGGATGCCATACACTTTTCCCTGCGTCTGCAGTGGGCTGTGTTTTGCATTTTTGAGATGGTTGAGTAGCTGTGCAGGTGTTAACACCGCAAGGGTTGTGACTGGGGGCTGCCGCGTTCGATGAAGAGCTCGGCATTAGGGCGAAAGTGGATGAGACCGTTAGGTTAGCTTTGTGGGGAACTTGAAAAGGCAATTCAGTGGAAAGATGCTCGACGGAAACTCATACTGCCACAGCCTTTACTTTGGGCTGAGACAGTTCTCGCGCAAAATCTAACTACCCAATGAACGGTGCTTGAAATTTTGTGCGTGTAGTGCGCTAGAAGAACAGCACTTACACTTATATATTGTTTTGTACAGATCAGTCTAATCTTCTTGTCGCATTCAATACATCGGTAACAATCGTGCGTGCGCAGTTCCTGTAGGTGTGATGGCGAATTTGAGGAGGCAAAAGACACGTGGACTACCAAATGCGACGTTTGGAAACGCTGTAGTTGGGAGGAGCCAGTTTAGTATCAAAGATGCTAAAAATGGCTCTCTTCGGCCCTTCGCTCATAATTTACTGATTGGCCTGTGCTGCTCCTCTTTTATTCTAGGTAAAGTGGCGGAGCACCTGCGGTCTACTGAGGCCGAATGAGCTTGATGTGCAGTGTGATTTTCTAAGCTCCGTGTTGCTCAAGGCGCTACAAGAAATGGAAGGTTCAGCCCTTGTTACAGCAGAAACACCGTGGACTATCAGGGGGCCTCCATGGATCCATGCTGCAGAAGGCTAGTAGCAGATAATGTGCACGTAAAAAAGATAGGGCCTAGATTACCTTCGTGAGTCAAGATAGTACATGAAATATACAAAAATGAATGAATGCTTGTAAATGCAAAAAAGGCTAGGGAAGGGAATACGAGCGTAGCAGGTAATAAGCAACTATGCCTGTTGCATCCTTATACAGCTGACAGCAGGCAGCGAGTAATAGTAAACAGGCCTGGGGAGTGATGTAGGCTGTCACGACAGTCGGAGGGAAGTAACTTCGAGAAGAGTGGAAGATCTATAACCATTGGCGGTCCATTTACCTTCAGGGTCGGAAGGGGACAGCAGAAGCTGCTTTTGGGGGACCTGCGGATACGGTGTGGACAAGGAGGTGACCACGGTTCAGAAATTTGAAGGAATTTTCAAATATAGCGCGTGCAATTGTGTCCTAAGCAGGATCCCCTGCCAAACATTGCGAAGCGACCCAGTCAAAATATTTGCCCTAATTTCCCCCTCTGAATCTGCATTTTTTTCACTCCCAAGACGTTTTGACTTTCACACTCATCAGGCCCCTAGCAACTGCGTGCTCCGCCGCGCTTTGCATTCCAAAGGCTTCGCTCACACGCTTTCGGCGAGCAACACCAGTGCGTAGGTTCTCCATTTACTATGCTTGTTGTTCTTCTTCAAGGAAGTATATCCAAAAAATACTCAAAACAGCGCCACGGAGCCTCAGCGCTACGAAACCCCGACAGTCGGGCACACGTCTGCTGCACAGCGCTCTACATGTAGGCCACATCGCAACTGACCTCCCATAAAGTATGTAGCAATCCCAAACACGTCTGCGCTGTAGTTCAGTTTGGCTTTGCGTGCATTCGTGTCATTTCAAGTGTAAACTAAGCCCTTCAGATGTTGGAAGCATCCAAAGTGGGCGTGAAATTGCTGTAGGCAGTGTGGCCCACAGCAGATCTCGAGTGCCGCCGGGCGCCAGTACTTCCAGTTACCATGCCGATGAACATATTCTGAATTGTATGACCATGAGTGAGGCCTTTTTCAAGCTATGTTGTAGTGTTGCGCACTATATCCAGTGTGGGCGTTGCCACTGTGTGTGATTGGGCCATGATCCTCAAAAGCCCTCTATTTCTGAACTAGTCGGATAAATTGTATGTAATCACAAATAATTAAATTAAGGCCAATATTTCTTACAGTCAACGCCATTCCCCAGTCCTAATTCACTGCACTTAAACTGTCTTCGCTTTTCTTTATACTTCAGGCTGAGGCCTGTAAGCACTTTTGTTTTCTCACTAAAAGCTGTTTTCTTGTTGGTCGCGTCGGGGCCTGCAGGGTCGTTCCATTTCTTTCCTGCGCGTGTTTCATCAGTCTGTTTTTCTTGTAGGTGCTAGTTATAACTGCTGGGAGGTGCCTTCTCTTCGAGTAATTGCCGGTCTTTCGGGCCGCTATCTCGGGCTGCCCCTGAGAGCAGTGGTGCTAGTGTCGCCTGTGCAGTGCATTTGGCAGTTGTATTGGTGGCCGCTACTGCAATGCCGCCTTCATCAATGCCTTTGCCGTGTCTGTTCCTGCTTTGCTAGCACATTCCCTGTGTCAATGGAGCTCCATTAGTCTTCGGGGCTGCTGCTGTTGCCGCTACTGTGGTGCCTCTGGTGTGTTGCAGTTGGCGGCATTCGATTGCGTTCATTCTTGCCGCTGCATTTCGTTGTTATTGCCGCAGCTACTGTTGTGTTGCTAGAAGTGTTCAGTCTGCAGAGCTGCGTTCCTCATGGTACTGCTGCTGCTGTGCTGCGTTGCTCCTATACTTCTCAACCGAGTCAGTGGGGACGTAGAAGTGACGATTGCTTAGTCTTGCCCCTCCGGCTTTTCCTTTACCTGTACGCTTTGAAATTTCTACATTCATTTGTGCTTGTGTTACCTGCGATTCCGGTCCACTCAGTGTTATGTGATTTTCCGCTTCGACTTTTGCAGATGCAAGTGATTCAAATTTTTATGAGTCATTCATCATTTTTTGCGGCTGCTTTATCTTCCCTTGCTCTAGTTGGTTACTCTTTTACTTGACTTTCCTCCGAACGCTTTTTGCTTGTTGCAACTTCTTTGCCCACTTGGTGACAAATTACTAGCTTTGAATTTTTTCCACCAGATCATTATACGGCAGATTTGCTTCTTATGCTTTTCCCCCGTACACTTCATTGTGTTTCCCTGGCAGCTAACCTTTGTTTATGCAAATCATTAAAAGTAGAAGTTCAGCCTAGCAACGTGCTTGCTCATGCATTTGAGCCCGACTTAACAGTGGCTATCCCACTCTGGGGTATCTTCGGGTTTAGCTGCAAGTTTGCGCGTGCATTTTGGTATATGCGTGACTTCTATTTATGCGCGCAGAAGTTGATGTGCATGCATACATAAGTTGATGGTGATCATTTAAATACTTTTGTAGATGAGTGCTTATACCTTAGTGTATAGTTCCACACAGGCGCATTTTGTGTAGGCGTTTGAGTGCGCGTGTGAAGGCACGGAAATGTTGGCCCTCAAAGGAGCTCAAGCAGCTGTTGGAAGCCCGAGCTGTGCTCTCGAAAAGGTGCCAAGAACGAGCGGTTATCTTGGACCAAAGACCTTGACAAGTTGTGCAAAGCGAAAAAAAATTAGGGTTTCCCAGGAGCGTTGGTGAGCACTTCAGAACATTTTAGGGTTAGGTAGAGCAAGGGCACGAAGAGCCGGCAAATTCTAGTGCAAGGAATTGACTGGTTGCTTGGAATAGATCTGGTTGACGTAGGCCCCGTTCTCAAAACGCAAAAGAGTAGAAAGATCCGTGCTACGGTGGCCAAAGAACTCTCCTGCTTTTCCTGCCGTCATGTGCAGTATTTGTAGCGTGAGCTCGTCGTATACCTTTTCGGCAAGAGTTCTGATTTGCTCCTTTTCTGCTGGCCATCTTTTCTGCACTTTCGCCAGCTTGAACTATCACTGCCGTCTACTTAGGTTCTCAGTGCTGACGGAGGACAACAATATCCCTTGTGATTCATTAAGCCCTATAAAGTCCGCAACAGTTGATAAAGAATACATACAAATAGAAGATTGCCCGAGAGATTCATATGTTTGCAAGAAGTTGCAGGGAGAGCCACTATGTGTTCACTAAGCAGCCAGTTTCCACTGTCGACTGTGAACATAGGCACCTAGGGAGGCCAATGCGCTTGAAGCTGTGAGTCTTCCATCATAGCTGGACCACAACGCTTAACAAAGCGCTGTTCACGCTTCGCACTTGTGTATAGTGAGATCTAGATGTATACCCTGCTTCACCAGAACCTGCCGTCTTCAGGCTTTTATCTGCAATCTCAGAGTCAATTTTTGGGCAGTTTGCATTTCTTTTCGTCCCTCATCAGGGCAAAGAGTGCACCATTTGTGAGATTGGCGTGGAAGTTATCTGCGTGCTGTTTGGGGGAGAGGATGCCCACCCTACCACAGAAAGAAAGGTCGGGTGCGTATTGTGCGTGTTGTGCAAGAGCTTTCTTTTATCTAACTTCAGTCAGGCGTGCTGTTGTCAGTTCCAGACATACAGCACATTGAGTGCGCATTTCTGCCTCAATCACGTCGCACTGTCCCATGTTAGCGTTGCTGTCGCAGGGATAGTATTTAGCAAATACTAGCGTATCTCCATTCCCCACGGAGTGTCGGCTATTCCCGTCCCCATGTGATCCATACGCACCACCAAACGTAGGAGCGACCTCAGTATGGTCCCACTATTACGGACCATGCTGAAGCCATTTATTCGAGTTTTTCATCTTGCTGAGAGCTTCAACACGGCGTTTTGCAGCTGCTGAATCGAGGAGAAACGCCATGAATTGGGCTATACTGGCTTCCAATCTGAGACGGTCCCTAGGAAATCCTAATGATCGTCAATCTCAAACTCAATACAGTTGCTCTCTTTTTTGTTGCTAACTTCCAACTCGCCGCGAAGCTTTGTGACACATCTTTTCCAAGGGCTGGAAGTACGCGCCAACTTCGAACGCCAATGATCTACCACGTTGAGCCACTATACATTGTTATTAGTGTATAAATGTCCTGTTCAGCCTGTTTTCAGTGGCGTGGGGGCCACTTTGACTCAGCATCTCTTCCTTCCGTTGAGTTATGTTTGCTGCGAGGCCCTGGGTCAATTTAGAGAAGCAAGCATGCATAATGCCTAAGTGAAAGTTCGGTGCTCATAGGTGCTTTTACCTCGCACATCATGTAAAAGTATTGCATTTTGAAAGATGTTCCAAGCCAACTTAATACCTCACTACGGGCTGCCTTAGGCACGTTCCAGTGCACTTGGCTATCTGAGGCGCGTTACGGCAAAGTACACGCATATTGACTGCCCCATAACTACGGGTTTTCCTTTTCAGAATGAGATGAAACAGAATACAACATGCATCACTACACGGAAGAAACAGAAGGCCATGCTTGCGCTCTTCTGAACCTTCGGGGCCTCATGGCGGAAGTTGCATGCGGTACTTCAAGGGCATTGTATCTCCGCAAAATACTTATTTGTTGAGGAATATTTTGTTTTTCGCCTATTCTGTATCGTTTTTTCTGGGTTTATGTGCAAGAACATCCTTCAGGAGGGGGAGTCTCTGTGTCCGCCAACAACAAGCCCAAGACAAGAGCCTTCGCAGAAAACGCTGATGTCCCTCTCTTTGTTCTATTACCCTGAAAAGTGATTGGATCTTGGGAATTTCAGTCTATAGCCTGGGCCTCACGGTTCAGGCTTTTTCCACTGTAGAAGATGGCTCCCAAGAAGCCGAAGTGAGGTGCCGCCAACTGTCCCTCGTCAATGCTGGGAAGCTGAGTGCTTAACATTAGAGGCTAATCGCTGTGAATGTACAACTTCTTCAGGATGCCATCTGCACCGGAACCATCGGGGAAGGAAAAGGAGGGCAAAGATAAGGCAAAGACACTGACGCCTCCTGCAGAGGTCTTCTGGCACAAAACTCTGAACCCTTCATCATGCATCCCAGGAGCAAAGACATGCTTTAGAGATACTTGTCGAGCATCATCCAGTTTCCTCATGCAACTTGGCTACAGTGTTGGCGCCTTGGCTTGCCTTGCGACCGAAACTACTGCCTATTGAGAGTAGTTGCAGCGCGGGGGAAATCTCGATAGTTATTGATGCGCTGTCATTTTAGGTCAAGACACCTGACAGGCCTCCTGGATATATCGAAATGAAGCCATTCCAGAGACTGCCTAAGGAAATTCTTCACAACCACTGTCAGAAAGTGAGGGGTTGGGATTTACAGTTTACGTTCAGCCGGTTGCGGCTTATTGCTTAGGGCTACACAAAACATTCTAAAAATGTACTTGGGGCTAGGTACAGAAAATATGTATGATCTGGGCAGCTTGCACAGATTAGGGCACATCAATTTGTGTTTGGGGTGCCTGCTCAGCACAAGATGCCGAAGCCGCAGTACGAACAGCGCCGGGCTCCAAAAGGTTTTTTTAAGACCGAGTGTATCCTTAGCAACCCTAAAGACAGCTCAAAAACCATGAGGTGGGGAATAATGCTTGCTGCGCTTTGTTTCTTGGGAGACAGCAACAGGACGACCCATCTCGTGAAGAAGGCGACCTGCACTGCTGCTAGCCACGCGTTGTAGCATCAACCCTAACAGCAACACAAATTATATTATTAATTAACTAAATGTATAAAATTAAAGGATTTAAATGTACACTTGCCTGAAGAATAAATGGAGCTCAAATGGCAGAGAAAAGTGCTAGCACAAGTAGCAAAAATAATAGGAAATTCTAATACTCCCTGACTGCGCTACACCTGCGCGGTTTGTCCAGCCGGCGGCTTTCCATTTTAATTTGTTGTGTTGCTTTTGTATGCATGCAATAGATTTCTGACGAATGAGGAGTTTCCTTTCAAGAGTCACAGTGAGAACTTCAGCGCCTTGCTGGCTCTTTTTCATTTGGAACCCTCGAGACCTTACGAGAAGCTCTTCCCCTCCCCTTTCAGAGAGGCCTGGTTGTCTCTCTCAGGGGAGTTGCCCCAGCAGCAGCAACAGGAACCAGCAGTAGCAACAGTAGGGGGGTCCAAGAAACCAAGCGCAAAAGCCAGGCAGGCAAAAGGAACAGCTAATGCGCAGCCTGTCGCAAAAATAACAGCAGCAAGAGCAATCGGGGCAGCTGCTGAAGCTACAGCTGAGAGTGGCAACAACAATGGAGCAGCGACAGGAGCAGCACAGGCAACAGCAGCAGACGGACTTGCGGGTGGACCGGAAGCGGGGTCTCCGGTGGCTTCCGTGCAGAATGAAGGAGGCGCAACCAGGGGTCCCCGTAGCGGGCCTGAAGGACCTGTTACTGCCAGTGAAGCATCGCCTGTTGGAGGGAGCGTGGGCACCACGGGGGCCCTCAACTGTATCCAGATAACTAGCGCTCACCGGTACGCGTCTGAGTTTGAGCGGCAGCAAGCTGCTGAGACGAAGAGACTTGAAAGGGTAAAGCGGGAAAAAGAGAAGGAAATGCAAAGGCTGGAGGAAGAGGCTCAAATGCCCACTGTTTTCATGGCTGAACTTGTCCGCAGAAAAACTGCGCAAATTCTCCGAGAGTTGTTGCCGCACGTCGCTGCAACGCGTTGTGAACCCGCCGCTGTTGCTTCAGCAGCCGCAGCAGTGGCTGCTGCTGTTTCAGCTTCTGCTTCGTCGAAATCAGGAGCTGTTTCTGCAAGAAAAGCGAACGAGGATAGCTTCCTCCTCCCGCTTCAGTGGACGGACACAAAGTGGACCGCCGCTGTCACCTGGGCGCTAAGGAGACAACTGAACCCTCAGAGGGCTTTGGGGAGCCTCAGGACGAAGCTTTTAAAAGAGCTCACTGAGCACCTGCAGTTTGAGAAGAATTCTGCTGTAATTGCAGTTGAAGCTGCTTTGGCGGTCTTGTTAAGTGGCCCGCCTCAACAACCTCAGCAGCAACAGGAGCAAACGGAATCAAGTGCTATGCAGCAGCTGCTTGAGAGTTGCGAAGACTTCATTGCGCTCAACACGACTGATGAGTCATTGCTGCCTCCGCATTTCTCCCCCGCTGGAAAGCAAATCGAAATCCGCTGCCAGACGGCCAGTTCTCAAGGACAAGAGAAGGACCAACAAGAACAGCAGCAGAAACAGCAGCTAGATGACAAAAAAGAGAAAGCAGCGATGCAAGCAGCGAAAGAAAGATTAGCGGCCGCTCTCAAGAAGTATACGGAAGCAGACTCCGAGGAACCCTTACGAGGCACACTGTCCCACCTAGAGGGGGCATTGAACTCTCTTTGTTGCAGCACTGGGCTGCATGCTATTGCTGCTGGGGTGTTAGAGGGGCAATTGAAACAACAGCAACAGCAGCAGAAACAGCAGGGGCCTCAGCAGGCAGCGGCAGGGCCGGCGGCAGTGCTGTCCGATGCATTTGCTGCCGTTGCAGCAGCTGCAGCAGCTGTTGTGGGCTCATCAGAAGAGAGCAATAGGAGAGAGCTGCTTCAGCGCTTGGGAGCCTCCCAACTTCTAGCCGATGTCGCAGTGCTGCCAATAACAGATGCCGTAAGTTTTATGCTAAGACCATAAGCGGGAGGCAGTTCACGCTGTGAACTGCGTATACATTGAATTACCAAAGACTGAGTATTAAGTTTCTCATCTGAGCTGCCAACGCATTGGACTTTAATGTTCTCAATAGGACGTTATGGTTTTGAATGCGCTCCAAGGTATGGAATTTCGGCCGAAGGTTTGGTGGCGTGTCTGCAGGTAAAAGAGCAAGAGCTGGAAGCTGCAGAAAGTTTGCTGCCAAACTGTGTGGTTGTGCGGCTATGCGTTCCCATTGAATATGCGGCTCCAAGTGGGACCTCTTCAAGGGCCGCTACGGGTTTTTATTTGCAGATCCCTCTGGACGCTTCTGCTGCGTCATCACTTGAGAGCTGCCTCAAAGCATCATTAGGTGCGGACTCTATACAAGGAAGCCCGCAGAAAGAAACATCGGGGGATGAGGCACTAATACTGCACATCTTGTGTCCTCCAGGGTCTTTGTACCCCCTGGAACCCCCTGTTGTGTGGATCTCTTCGGGTGGAGCCATGGGGTCTGATACACGAGAAGACCAAATCCCGCCCTTTGGTGAAGGCGTTGGAGCCATTCTATGTGGCGCATTCGCCGCACATAATGCACTGCGCCTCTCACGTCCTCTGCAGCAACTGTCCGAGTACATCTCATCTCAGGCAGCTCCCAACGCGGACTCTAATGTTTCTAAGTCCTCTTGTGCCCCCCAGCTTCTCAGTGTACTGTCTTCACCTGCTTGCGAGACTTCAATCTCCGACGTGACAGGACTGCTCCTGGCGTCCTGGCAGATGGAGGCCCAGCTTGATGAGCTTCTTTCCAACGATCCTGAAGGTCCCCGTGGAATGTTTGCAAGATGGGTGGCAATCTCCACAGGGGCAGTAAAATTAGCTTCTGCACCGCCGGCACGGAGTGTGCCACCGAGAAGAGGGGCCAATGCAGCAGCAGAAAAGAACTCTGTAGAAGAGAACGCAGCAGAAAAGAACGCAGCAGAACAACAGAAAATGCAGCAGTATGATGCAGGCTCAGAAAGTCGCACTTCGCGTGCTCCTGGCGGGGGACCCACTGAAGCAAGGGGGAAAACGGGAGATGGAAATGTTGGGGCTCATTCAGCGGGCCCCTTAATGAGCTCTTCGAGGCATTCCACTCTAAGCCGAACCGGAGGAAGACTCGCAGGAGGAGAGGCGGAGGTCTGCAAGACCATCATTGACGGAGTGAAGACAGCAGCGTCTGCTGAGGCCCTGGGGCTTCCCGTGCGACAACACTTTGACTCCGTCATGGAATTTATGGCAAACCCACGTAAAAGGGTACTTGTTGTTCAGGGAGAGACAGGGTAAACATTTGGGCGAAAATTTGAAGGGTTTTGGCTGTTTGGGTCTGTGTTACAACATTGAGCCTCTGCCAGCATCTCCTTGTTATCTTCTGTGGCCACGTCAGCTGCTTCCGTTCTATGTTTGCATGCATACTGTTGTTACATGTGTAAACTTTTCACGCGTCTCTGTCTTTCTATGCCTACGCTTCTATTTTTCTGCTTCTGGACCCTAGGCGCGAAATCCTTCTCTTCGCCTGTGCGGCCCACCCCTTTAAGTTCAGCCGCTGCATTTTCTGATTGCTCCATTGCCCCACTGCAGCTAATCGTAGCTTAGTGCTATTTTGACACTTGTTGCTGCTATTGGTTGTCACTGCAGGTCCGGAAAAACAACTCAGCTGCCTCGGATGCTGCTGGAAGCAGCAGCGCATCTTGCACTGCAACAGCAGAACAATGAGGGTAACATCATGGGCAGCGACAAAGAACATTTCCCTGCTTACATTGTCTGCACGCAGCCTCGCCGTCTCGCTGCAGTGTCTGTAGCTAGCCGTGTGGCCACTGAAATGGGAGCTTCTGTTGGCGGCCTTGTTGGGTACCAAGTCCGTCTCGAGTCCCGTGTAACGAAACATACACGGTTGCTTTTCTGCACTCATGGAGTCCTTCTACGACAGCTCCTGAGCAGCGAGTAAGGTTTTTTTTGAAAGTTTTAGACACTCTCGGGACAGCTTACGTTGAAACTCATCATGCACTGCCGAAGCGAAGTACAGAGAATGTGCGTCACATTGAGCTGAGCAACATGTTTTCTTACTCGTGGAGATTGCAGTCGTAGATGAAAAAAACCCATTGCCGTAAATACCTTATTCGCTTTGGTCCTCACGCAGACAGGTACGTGGAACGTAGTGGTGGCATGTATACTTATTTATTCTTTGGTATGTTTAATCGTTTATGCGCAGCTGCTCCGGTTGATGCTTGTACCGTCCATGTGCATTTCCATAGCCGCACAAGTTTGCGTGGACATATGTAAAAAAGCAAAATGTTGGCTACGTGAGTGGCTGTCAGTCTACACTTTGTGGCTTTCTGTTTGAAAGCTACCCCACAGGTGGGATTCCTCACTTTTAACGCGTCAACGTGTTGCCAGTGCCAAGCGGTTCACGAGAACGTTTCATAAGCACTCCAGTCCTCTGTCGTGCGTGACAGTATACGAACAACGTTAGTTGGTGTGCCAGTGTATGAGTTCCCCAGCACATTCGCTGGAAAGTTCATATAGAGTTTTCCAGCGAATGCGCTGGAAAAGGCATCTACGTACTTCGTGTGGGTCTGAACGTGCGTGCGAGTCATTAAATGGAGATTTTGTCTTTTGGCGGTGCAGATAGCACATACGTGCATACGTGCGTGCACTTATTAATGAGCATACATATTCATTCGTGCAAGCTTGGGTGCTTTTGCACTAGAGCGTCCACATTTATTCAGGATTAGCTTGTTTCCATACGGCGCCAGCGAAAGCCAATATACAGTTCCAAAAGAATATTTCTAGAGATGCACATGCACATAGGCATAGATAGAGAGAGACAGGCAAGGCCACGCCAACTAAAGCCAGAGTGACGCAGCTTGAATATTCAGGTCTCCCTTTGCACAGGATGTCTTCATTCATGCGTATACATGCATATACACATACAGTTGTGTTTTTTTTTGCAGCGCTCTTGATAAATTCTCCGTGGTGGTGGTGGACGAGGTGCATGAGCGGTGCACGGAGGTTGATATGCTTCTGCTGGTCCTCGCTAAGGCATTGGCATCAAACAAACACAATGTAACTCATCCACACATTATCACTATCACACCAAGGAGGCGTCTGTTGAGCTAGCACACACAACACCTGGGGCATTATCTGACAGTTTGAGGAGTAGATACTCCAAGACATCAAGAAATTTAGGAGACACGTTCCTAAGCAAGAAAAAAGGAATTGTAGAGGAGGGGAGACCAACTGTGTTGGCGGAGTACAACAGGGAAATGAGGAGACACCGGAAATAGTGGGGTAGATGAAAGGGGGACAAGGACACATTTTTCTGTTCAGTATCACTTCGTATCAAGATATTTGGCGAGAATTACATCTCTCCTGGCAAAGCTACCATTTTGCTGTTGGGTTTATCTGCAGCTAAAGGTGGTTGTGATGAGCGCCTCCCTAGCTGTGGAGCACTTCGCTTCATACTTTCTCCCTGAGCGACTCACGACGCTACGAGGCTCTTGTAGCACTGGCGGCATCACCCAACCGCAGGAGCATTGCCAGCGGCAGAACCGGCGGCTACGGGCTGAGATGGACAGAAGTGATAGCAGCGTGGACGTCCTCAAAGTTCCAGGCAAGACCTTTCCAGTTTCTGTTCACTACCTTGACGAAGTCTTACGAATGTGTGATCCTTCTTCGCTCCCTGCCGCGTATCAGAGCGCACCAGCAATAGCAGCAGCAGTGGAAGCCCGGCACAAAGGAGGGAGACCCACCGCAGCAAAAACTGAGTGGCGTGAGCAGCAGCAAGACACTTTCTCCCCAACGCCAACTACAGCGGAAAATGCAGCAGCTACAGCGGCAGGAACCTCTGTCGGGTCGCTTCCTCAACTGCCGCAGTTGGTTGCAGCGGTTGTTCGTCACGTACACCTGACGGGGACTCCGTGCCCCAAATCGTCTGCAGAAGGCACCAGGGGTTCGCGAAGAGGTAAACACGGGCAGCAACACCAACAACAAGCGACAGGAACAGCTATAATTGTTTTCTGCAGCGGTGTCGGCGAGGTTTCTGCTGTATGCCGGGCAATTGAGGAGTTACAAATGGACTTATGGGTGTTACCATGTCATGCGTCGCTGCATCCGAAACAACAGCAGAAGGTAATGTCTAATTGCTGCAGCCGTCACTGTTTCTGCTGGTGTTAGACGCGCAGCATGTCCCAACTCCGTGTACAGCCGGGTTTTGTTGAGAAGAGTTTCTTGTGCAGAGCCAAGTAGTGTAGGATTAGGCCTGTTTTCTGGGCGATTATTTTAGGTGTTTGCTGCTCCTCCATCTGGCTGGAGGAAAGTAGTGGTCGCAACAAATATCGCCGAAACCTCCATCACTATAAGTGTAAGCGGCAGACTCTACTCCCTGAGACTCGGTACAGCGTAAGTAGATCAAGCGCCTTTTTGTGCTGCCAGTAGAGCATGAAATAGTTCTTTGTGGGTGGAGTAGCTGGGCGTGTGATTGTGGAGTGTGCAATGTACATATTAGGATGTAGGATACGTGATTGACTGCGGAACGCACAAAGTCCTGCGATATGACCCGTCTAAGAGAAGCAGCAGACTTCAAGAGGAGCTCATCACCAAAGCCAATGCACAGCAGAGAAGAGGACGAGCCGGGAGAGTTTCAGAGGGCTGCTGCCTCCGGCTATACCAGAAAGACGAGTTTGCAAACATGGCGACGTCCGCAACCCTTGAACGCAGAATCTAAATTTGAAACTAAATTCCCATTTAAGCGCAAACCCTACAGGTGTTGGGGGAAATGACCGGCTACACGAAGAAGAACCGAAGGGCCTGCAAAAGAGCTAGGGAGCGCTGTCTCCTACGCTAAAGCTCGCAGACATCAACTAAAACAACTCATTATGCGTCTGTTTCTCGTTGGGTTGTTGCTTGTGCGGCTATTGATGCAGGGTGGAAACCCCGGAGTTGCATCGCCAGGCTCTGGACAACGTTTGCCTACAGCTGAAGGTGAGCACACAGCAACATAGTACAAGTAAACGTATTTGTGGCATGCTGATTAAGTACCGATCCGGTATCTCCCTCCGCTGTTTAGTCCATATTTTCCTCGATGTGCATTGCAATCTATGCACGCTCGCCCTGTCCCTTTTGCGTTCATCTTCATTTACTTCATTGTGAAATCATTAAAGCATTTGCACAAGTGAAGAAGATTCATACCTTGCCACCTGGCCGTTTTCCCGTCTCAAACATGCCTTCAACACCATCTGGGTGCATATGCTGTCACCGCTGCTGTTCGTGCCGCTGCTGCTGTTGCTTGGCGTGTGACTGGGGCCGCCTCAGGCAATCTTCCCTAAAGAGCCGCTGCACAGTTTGTTCAGGCAGTGCCTCGACCCTCCAGCGCAGGAGCACATTGATGCTTCAATCAGGTCCGCAACAGTCTCAGTAGCAGCAGCAGAGGTACAATTCGTGCCAAAGGAATTCATCGTTTTGCCCAATAGCAGGATCTGGCTCCCTTAGTGCTACTGTTCCTGCTAGTGTTTTTTGCGTTGCAGACATCTGGAACACTTAGGCGCGCTCGAATGTGTTGGGCATGATCTTGGAGAGTCTTTGACTCCTTTGGGTCTCTACCTTTCGCGCTTCCCCATGAGCATATCGTTTGCGAAAATGTTAATCTTTGCTGCGCCTTTGGGTTGTCTCGAAGAAACTCTTGCGCTCTGTTCTCTCATGGCGGCCGACTCTGAGTTGTATCTTCCCGGAGCGGAAGCAGCAGCTGAGAGACAAAAGGTTGGGTTGCCACTGAATAGATTGCGTGAAGTGCTGTGTATGCACGCGTGCGTGGGCACACTTCAGATACTTGTGCTGCTGTTGGCCACTACAAGTCTCATGAACGAAGAGAGGGCTGATCCTGGTTGTTGCTATGCTTGTCTCCATCGTTAATTTTTCATTTAACATCTCACGCTTTCTTATGTAGCCTGCATTCTTGCCTGTCTCTCTGTGCGCCTGGCTGTTTCTCTTCCCATCCGTCCACGTACAACGCTGTGTACATTCCATGCCTCGCTCCCTATGACAGTGTCAGTATTTCCGTTCATTTTTGGATCAAGATTGTTTGCGGGTTGTGATTTGTGGGCTTAGTACTTCGCACGCAGTCAGTCGGACTTCGTGAGCAGCCTACGGGTGTTTGCTGGCTGGGAGTCAGCCGTCTCTTCTGGCCGATCGGCCGAGGACTCCTTTTGTCTCCGTTTCGGGGTAAATGCGAGCACTTGCAGAGCAGCAGAGGCCCTAAGAAAAAGGTTCAGGAGAGTTGCCAGAGAAGCAGGACTCATGGTGATGATGCCACCAGACACAGACAGCCAAGCACAGCCCAAAGGTATGTCCGGTGAGACATGCAGCAGGCACTGTATACAGGAACTCATTTCTGTACGTGTACGCTAGGAGGCTCGCCCGCGTATGGCTTCGCGCACTTTTGTGACACACCTGAATGGACCCGCTCAGCATGAGCTTGTGAATACTTCAGACACACGGTGTGTATTTTCGCAGCCCGAGGCGGCAAAAGGGGTTCTCCTGCAACAACAGCGAGCCCCAGTCGCAGCGGCAGCAGCAGCAATGCGGGTGATTGCGCAAGCGACAGCGGCGAGGAGGACGTGACGCTGCGGGTGGAGGAAGTGTCTCCCGTTGCATCTCGAGGGCCTGTAAGCGTCGACTCTAAGACTAAGAGCAAAGACAGCGTGAGGAGCATCTACTGGTACATAAAGGCTTGCGTCGTAGCGGGTCTGTATCCCCAAGTTGCCACCATCCAAGCCCCACGGACTTACACAGTAGGCTTCGAACGCCAAAACGAGGAATCTGCTTTTAAAATATATAAGTGTTTAAAAATCGCTCTCCTTGTGTGAATTTTGCTCTATGTTACACACGCAACCAAAGCCGTTGCCACCGGCTGTCGGCGTTGCGAAAGTTTCGACTACTGTTGCTGCTGGTGTTGCTGTTGCAGACAGTGGGCTCAGGTACACTTGAGAAGGCACCTGAAGCTTGGCAAATGAAGTTTTTCACTCGCGTTGATGCGGATCCGAACTCTCCGCAAGAAGACAAAAAATCTCCAAGGCAGAAACTCCAGCGGTAGGACCCGTGGTTCAAAATTAGCATTTCTCCTATTTCTCCTTTTGGGTGTCAATGCTTTAACGGTGCAAGTTGGCATTGTGAGTTTACCCTGCCTGTGTAGCCATTCAAGTTTAGACTTGGAACGGCTGCGACCTGTGGCTTACGATGCTTGGTCGCTTGTGATGGCACTGAAGTCTGTGGGTGCGCGTAGATGCTTTATCTTTTAGGGTATTCATACACCCGACTTCGGTGAACTTTAAGTCCTGCGACTTCGACACCCAGTGGGTGGCCTTTAGTGAGAAGTTGCAAACCACCAAAGTGTTTATCAAGGACGTATCCACTGTTTCCGTCTTTGCTCTTCTGCTTCTCTCCTGTAAGGCCCTCTTCTGCAGTGGCTATCGCTGTTACCGCTTTTGCCAGCAATGCTTTGGTTTTTGTGTTGGATGTGCGCGTTGTGCCTCTTGGCGGTTTTTGATCTGACGTGTGAACAGTCTTCATTTGTGTGTCGTCACATGGAATATGCTCTTCCTGACTTTGGCCTTAGGACTGGCTTTCGGGCCCTAATTGTCTGTGGGCGCAGGCTGCGAGCTGGTCCCCGCTCAAGGTGAAGGCGCTCTCTGGCTGGACGGGTGGTTGCAGTTGCGCTGCCCAGGCTTGATATGCAGCTACGTGAAGCATCTAAAGGGCCTTTTTCACGCTTTTCTCAATGAGTTTTACTCCCTGTCAGCCTTTGGACTGACAGGGAAAAGCCCCCAGGGGGCAAATCAGCAAGTGCAGCAAGAGGCCCTCGACTATGACGCGATTGCTATTGAACAAGAAGCAGCAGCGCCAAATAAAGCCAAATTTGCATTCTTTGGGGCTCGCGCTGCTCAGCAAAGGAGACTGGACCTCACAGCCCTTGTCAAGAGACTCGTGGAGCTCGAGGGACACCTCATCTAATGAAATTCCAAGTTTACTTGCTTGTGCACACCTCGGCATGTCTCTACACCCCAACTTATGTGTGTGTTACTAAGTTTCAGGGTGGGTATACGCAGGCGATGCTTCGACTGGCAGCAGCCATAAGTCATTGGCCCACGGGTGAAGAATGCTCCACTCTAGCTAGCGTGCGTCGAACCCCATCTTAGTTGCTTCGTACCCTGAAATTTTTAGTGGGTGCCTAACTTGGGGCCTAATGGAGTTGCTACAATTTGCGGTGTTTGCTTACTTATTAGTTAAGAATTGACGAGGTTTCACTGTGATGACTGAGTCTATTCTTTTTAGGGGTGAAGCTATGGGTTATTTGGTTTGGGAGTGGCTCAAGCTTAATCTTTAGTCAGGAACTATTGCAGTTTTCAGGATTAGTTGAGGCCACGCTGTCAGTGAGGACCGGCTAGCAAGTCGACAGAGAAAGAACGCCACACCCAGAGCATGTAACCTCAAAGAGACCCCAGCCCTAAAGAAGATAAGCCACGTTTGGAACAAGCTTACTAGTTAAATGGGGACGCCTACGAGCCAACAAAAAGCCTCCATCAAAACAGGACTGCCGCAGTAGCAGCAATGCATTACACAGATAATGCCCGTGAACGTGGTGTCATGTGGCAGACGCCTCTGAAGTTCAAATGCAGAAGCTACAGGGCTTTAAGTAGCTTTGACAAACACTTGGGCAAGAACAGAGACACTGGCTGCGAAAATTTCTAAAGGGGAGACGAGCGATACTAGCACCGCCGCATACCTCGACACGTCATCTACGGGAAAATGCTTGTGCATAATATCTTTGAACTTCTGTTACTGGCTCAACGTAAAGTACTTTGTCACGGCAGGAGCTTCGCCATAAGCCATAAAGGTATGCGCGTTTGAGAAACCAATCCTTATCACGAGCATTAGAGTTGAAAGTATTGTACACTTTCAGTATTGGGATCAAAGCATTGGCTGTTTGGGGTCCTACGCACGAAATGTTGGAGGGTTTGAAACACTGCGCACTGCTCTGGGTAAGTGCGGAGAAATCGATTGTGGAAACATTTGACATGCAGTCTTGTTCGAAAACTTGCCTTGAATCCTGAATCATAGTGATTTGAGACTCTTGCAAAAATTAAATGTTTCCACATAAGTTGTTAATTATACAATTTCATTGAAGATTAACAGTGGCAGCCTACGGGGGCCCCCCAAGAGCAGCGGGTTCCAAGCCCTAATATCCAGACCCTGCTCACTGGAATTATTCACTCTACAGGTTCATATTGACTCTTTTCTGAAACATTTTTGGCTCCTCTGCGTCATGTGGCTCTGGAGGAGAGTGCATTGAGAAGCTAACAGCTGGGGGGCCGAAAATTTGAACTTTCACGCCTAACGGGAGTCTTGCTCTAAGCCAGTCTACGAAAATGAAATTAATTCTCCAACGAGTCGAAGGAGCAGCAGTGAAGGTGGCAGAGACTGGAGAAGAAGTTGCAAGGATTGGCAAGGGCCTCATATGTCTCCTCGGCATTGGCAAACACGACCACAAGTACGCCGTAGACCCAGGCATGTACCAGGTGGCCCCCATAAACTGGTCATCCCCTGAAGAGCTGCAATCTTGTCTGTGCAAAAGTCCTAAGCACTGAGACCACATTTGAGGTATCTGTAGGGTGCGGATCTGGTGCAGGGCCGACGTGGACTATGGCGTGAAGAAGTGCCTGGGAACGAGGTTGTGGGGTACGGCTTCAGTTTCACACACCTATCTCGAGTTTCTGTGCCCGTGTTAAATTACTCCAGCTCGCCTGTGATCTGGCTTATATGTTTGGTTCTCTCCCTTGCTCGCCAACACCGTGCATTCAACTCCCGCACTCAATACTCTCTTGCAATCACAAATTTTCTCTTAGTTTGCACACAATAAGTGTGCACAGCCCGGTTACAAGCACCAAAGCTCAGAACCATGTGCCGGGCAGTCCCACCCTCTGCCATTATTGTCTTCAGAGGATTCATCTGGCAAGCCTTGGCAGAAGAGTGTTGTTGATATGGGCTACGGTAAACCCTAAACCCTTATTCCTCTGCCCTAGGCATCGAAGCAACGCACCAATCAGTTGTTCAGTTCGTTGGCTTACTGCAGCTTTACAACAGCTGCAATGCCTTAAGTTTGAGCCATTTTGTGTTCTTGGTGTTCTCCAGAATTGCTGTTAGTTTCCAACTTCACTCTTCAGGCCCAAACGAAAAAAGGGTTCCAGCCAGACTTCTCTGCTGGTGAGTTATAGGGCTGTTGTTCACGTGAAACTGTCTTTGCATACCTCCCCACGCCTCCATCATCGAGTTTTGGGGCTTGAAAGTAATTAGTGGTTGCCTTCAAATGTTGCCACCACATCCACAGCCACTAATGCTTTTATGGAAAGCTGAATAGATGAGGGCTCATGGTTGTTGGTTCAGCAATGCCGCCGGATAAAGCGCGTCCAGTGTATGAGTCCTTCTTAGAAAATCTTCGCACGGGCTACAAACCGAGTAAAGTTCAGTGTGGACAATTCCAGACTCGCATGCGTGAGCCTAAGGCCCAGAAATAAGTTCTTACGGGAGAAGCTGCAGCAAAAGAACCGACTGGCGCCAGCGTTCATAGTGTGTTTGCTCCTGTGCCTGTTTTGGTCGCTTGCGTATCTGTCCCTGTAATTCTTTTTCTGTCGTCGTCGGTATCTCAACTGAACTACTCTGTTTGCTTTTGCCGTTGCCTATTTGCGTCTGCACGCACTTGCCAGCCGCATGTCTCTCTCGCCTCTTTATTGGTGCTTTAGCTGAGTGCCTTTCTCTCCTGCCTCTGTCTTATTGTGTCTCGTGGCATTCTGTGTTCGACCACAGGAGTGGAGATACACAACGACGGACCTGTCACCCTCACAATTGACACTCAGACCCTGCAGCTTAACAGGGGACCAGCACCTACATCGCCTACCTCCCCTCCAAACCAAAAGCAAGATAAGGCGAAGCGAACATACTCCGACCCCTCCGTTAATGAGGCCAATGAGATTTGCTGAGCTGTTCATTCACCTCGATTTCTCACATTTTCTTTACAATTGAGCCACACAACACCAACCATTCAGCCAACTGCGTCTGGCCTGTCCAAGCTTCTACAAGGTCCAAATCAAACGAAAGAACTTTGAGGTGTTCTCTTCTCTTGGGAAGCTTTTCCGACAGGATGTTTTAGCGCAGAACCTTCTAAAAGCCGCTCATAAAGCGTGTGAAGGGGCTTTACACCAACATTTGCTAGTTGTGCTTTTCATTTTTTTCTTGAGGGCTTGTCTAATGCTTGGGGGCACTCTTTTGATCAATCGCTCTCTTTCCGCCCGTATGGCCCCCCAACTGCACAGCGCAAGAACTGCCTCAGGAACCATTTTGGTGAATTCTTCCGGCTTGTGGAGGTCCCTCCGCAAGCGGCATCACTGTATCGATGATCCCGTGTTTAAGCGCTCCCTCTGCATTCAAATATCTTTCCTCTGATAGTAGGGAGGCCACTGAAGGGGGAGAAAGGCCTGTTAAGCACCTGAGACGTAAGACCGTAAAAAAACGAACTTGTCGTCAACTGCTAATGTCGAACCAAAAAAATTCCAATGGAGACATATTGCAGGCCACTAAAGACACTGGTGCTGTTCTTCAGGGGATCTGCGCCGAGGGTCATTGCATATCCCGCTACTGCAGCAGAGAAAACGGAAACGGACGGGCATCTATTGGCACAGATTCGCACATTTCTATGGCAGCCCTCATGGAAAAGGTCTATTTCAAGTTAACCATACAACAAAGGGTCCCTGCAGTTGAATGGCGGTGTCGGGGGCGGATGGTGTAGTGGTATCACGCCTGATTTGCATTCAGGAGGTCCCGGGATCAAACCCCGGTCCGTCCACTTCCTCTTGCACTGATTTAATACTTCTTCAAATGCACGACTACTCGCTTAGTAATGCACCACATTTCAAAAAGCTACACAATTTTTCCTTTGAAGGGCGTCAAGACCCACGAAGCGGTCTCGTCCGAGTGCCCCTATGTAGGGCCCTCATTTGTCGTCTTGGTAATGACACACCTATGTTCCTTACCGGTAGAGGCTGTGGATTTGACTTTTAACTCGCTTGACGCCATCAGTCTCCATTAAAAGGTCTGTCAGGGGGCCCCCCAGAGACCCCATTGGAAGATGCAGGAGGACTCTGCTGCCTTGTAATGCATAGCGGCAACCTGGTGTCCCTCCAGCCAACAAAAGAGAAGCCGAAGATGCGCACAGCCCACAGTTTATAGTGTAGACTGGACTCGACATTAGCTGCAAACAGAGGGGGGAAGAGTCAAGCTCACTTTGCAGCGGCGACAGCTGAAGCAAGCTGCTGCTATTGCTGCGCCTGCTGCAGAGGGGGCACAGAGACCCAGCCAACAAGTGCAGTAATTACAGCGGCAAAAGCTGTAGCAGCAACAAAACGTTACCTGCATGAGGTCTAGGATGGCCAGGGCGTGGGTGATAGGCCCCCCATTCGAGTGTATGTGCAGATACACAGGACTGTGCCTATTTCCTGAAGTGTCTGCTGCCTCCTCAAGCAGCAGCAAAGACGAAAGTAACTCCTCGGTTGTCTGGGCAGTCAACTCCGAAAACAAAAACAGCACTCGTTCAGACCGCTGCCTACGAATAAACCCACAGTCGCAAACCTTTAGCGGCTTAGGTTGTATAAACCCACGAAACTGAAAAGAAGTCACTGTGGACTGACTCCATAAGCTGGTCCACAAACAAAAACAAATCCCTGAAGCTCAGTGATATTAAGGGAAAACGACGCTTGGGCCTATGGGATAGGCTTTGGAGTGTAACGTTAGAAGGCAGACTTCTCGTATAGACTGATCCACTGCCGGGAGTCTGCAGAAGGCCCCAGGGACAAAACTTTGGGAACACCTGCAACATAAATGTGACAGGAAGAGAAAATGATCCAGGCGCTGCTCCTCTTGATGCTGGTGCGACTGGTTCCCACATTATCACTGCTGATGCTGCTGTTCACACCTTGTTCGTGCCATTGCGCTTGCCGCTTCTGCCACCAACTCATCAACTCATATTCTGTAAAAGGCATACTGGTGCTGCTATTTCTGCCAGTGCTTTAGCCATTACAACGGCTGCTTATGCTAGTAGACATACCCAAAGAACGAAAAGCTCCTTGGGACTTCGAGCGCCAGCCTTGTGGATTCGCGAGAGCCCCCCAGCGCGTGGGAGTTTTTAAAAAGTTGAAAGTCTTGCACCCAACACTGCAAAAAGGTCCCAGAGGCGCATTTACCGTTTTCACTGTTGCTTCAGCAGTCCTTGCTGCTGCCGATACTGCTGCTCTTGCTGCTGTTATTGCTGTTTTGGGGCTGCTGTCCATGATCTTGACGGTGAGGGCAGCGGCACTAGTCCACAAGTAAAGCAGGCAGACAAGGCCGGGGCACAGACGCAGTGTAGTTCGGGGGCTCGTACAGAGCCTCCGACTCAATCGAAGATGCATACTAAAACGGGAATTGTGGACTCCAATACAGTAGTGAGGGGCCCCAGTGGGGCCCCCTTGACTCCTTGCAGGTCCTGGAGGGGTTCGATCAATGACGTGAAGGAGTCGGGCTACAGCTTTAATGTGTGTTACGAGGATGCATTCACTGAAATGGGGTCAACAGGCTGTGAATGGTACACATGATTAGGAGTCCATGGCAGATAAGTTGTTTCGAGCCCTGTGATGCGTAGATATGTTGAAAGAGGCTGCAAATGGGATGCCTTAGAAACAATATTATTTCGCCAATAAGCGTTCTAAGGTACCAATGGGCTTCTGTTGTGACCCTAAGTTGCTGGGGATCTCTTTCAAGGCGCTGCCGCTGCCGACACTGGTTGCCACAGGGGCGCCCTTTAGAAGGTGACCGATACCCTCGGGCCCATAGTTGGGCTTCATGTCGGGTACAACCTAAATTAAAATTCACTTTAAAATGATACTATACTTGTTCTTCTACGCCCACGGAGCGAAGGCCGCACAAAGTCAGAATGAGTGCCGCCTGCTGTAGAGATCTCTGAATGTGTGTGTTACAACTACATGGTAAAGGAGCAAAGTTGAGAGCGGCAGAAGATATTAAGCAAGTAACTCAAGTCTCCTTCATTAGGTCTCAGTAAAGTCTATTCAACACAGATCTCGTTGGAGCTCTGTGCAAACAGCTACAGGAATCGGTCTACTCCCCCGCCTACAGCAACTCCAAAAACGCCCTCACTGAGAACCCGCAGACCTGCTTATCCCCAGTGACGGAGAGCTCCTGTGTTTTCTCTTCATGATAAGGGCACCTGACCTGCTTATCAGAAAGCAAAGCCCCAGAAGAACATTCGAGTGTGCCCGCTGCACTCTGAGCCAATTGCGGGAATATCTCCGGCCCCGCCTTCGCTGCTGTCTGCCCACGTTTGCATAGCCTCGTTCGTTGGTGAATAGAAATTATTTGCTGCAAGGCGGAGGAGCTATGCTGCAAGGGACTGCTCCGGAGGAAAAGGTGGGGTGCAGTTAGCTGCCTGCATTGTTTGGCAGATAAAACGCGCTTGGAAATTTGAAATGAGCTTAGGGTGCAGCTTGTATTCATATAGACGCTGCGGCTTAGACGTAAAGATGGGAACGAAAGCATTAACATCCGCCAGGTAACAGACGTGACTTCAGCGTGGTTTGGCAATAAAGAAGAGGTTCAGAAAAAGCACTATTCTGCCTTCAATGCACATAGCTAAAACGAAGAAGAGAGCAACAGCAGCCTTTCGGAACCGGTGCCTTCCCAGATACACAGCCCAGTCTTCCCGATATGCCTTCAAATGAGTTTCCAAGAGGCCCCCTGCCTAGCGTTTTAGAAGAGGAAACTCCCTTTTGCTCCGTTTCCACAAAGCGGTAGCAGTATGTTCCTTTTGTAGGCCTTGGCACCAGCTGCTGCAATGGTGTAGAGAGTTCCCTCAATTTGTACATGGAGACGGCATGCGGGCACACAGTTAAGAAAGCATTCAATGCGGCTCAGGAAGCAAATCGAATGCCTATCATGTGCAGAAGCATTTGCTGGCGCTGCTACAATGAAGGGTGGCAAAATGACTAATAGGATCCCGTTGATTGCTCGAGCCCAACATATAAGCGTAAAATGTCTGGCCACCACGAGCACTTCAGAAGCAACGCCATGCTTGTAGTGGCTCTCATCTAGCGAACCTTAGTCCGAGCACAAGATATTACGGGAAAAAAAACAAAACGTGGACGGTGGAATGGCTCAGCTCTTGGAAGCTTCTGCAACTCTCCAGCAGCTCTGGCACAAAGGCCACGAAGCGCACAAAGTCACGCAACGTAGACACCAGCTGACCGACACAAACAAAAGCGGATGTACCGCTGACGCTTCCGGCAAAATTAGGTCCCGACAGGCGCACAGCACTCCCAAGAGCCTTCACTGCCACTTGCCGCTGCCGCTGATGCACATTATCTCATCGGCTCTTGATGAAATCAAGGAACTTTTGAAAATGCCTGATGCATCCTCGTCATGTACTTTCGCCTCAAAGTGCATCTCACGGCGCATATTATTCCGAAAATATTCCCACGGGAAGACTCCGCATGGTGCGTGACCTCTTCAAAATCTATCTAGCTGGAAGGATTCTCAACGAGCCAGCTAGCTCGAACATGTAAGTGCCTACATCAGCTTAGCAGCTACGGCTGCACATGAACTTGCGATATTCGCGAACTGAAAGGCATTGAAGCTCTCTGAAGCTACTGTCCTCACTGCAGCTATTCCTGCGGCTGTTACTGGCGATGCTTCTATCCTGCTTACGGAGAAAGCACAGCTGAAAAATTGCGCTTCGTTCTATGTTGCTCTGTTTCTCCTTTCCGTGTGTCGTTCCACACCGATTCACAATCCTTGAGTGTAGATAAAAGAAGATGAGTAGAAAACCACTAACAAACGCTCCTGGGTGAAAATACACATCCACTGATCTACATGGACAAAAAGAACATGAGGCAAATGTCAGCAAAAAATGTGTATTCACCCCGACAGCAAACAAACTGGCCCTAATGGGTGGAGATCTACAGAGATCACCAAATGCGCTGCTGATGCGCAAGGGCTGTAAGGAAGCTAGAAACTACGTAACCTTTCGTACACTGTCATATCTCCTGGTAAACAGCGGTGTACGTACTTAGATGATGCGTGCAACTAGGTGCAAACACATGCATATACATGCATAAAACAGACGTGCATACACAAACATAAACATACTTGAACAAGCATGCACACGTGTACGTTTGCGTATGCATACAAGCACACTTGAGGAGATACGTGCAGATACCTATCAGCTCTCTTAAGCGTTTGTTCAAAGCACATGCTTGTGCTCCGTTTTGTGCGAAGTTGGCTGTTGATATTCACGCTCCTTCTTAACATGTTGGGTGAATGCAAGCCAAATGAACACATCTTCTCAATACTCTGACTCTCCAGAGTCACTGCTGCTGCTGTAGGTGCTGCTGCTGCTGCTTAGAAGGAAGCCGCGCATTATGTCAGGAGTGGCAGTCGTATCTCCTGCCTCCCCCATCACCTGTCTATCTGGAATACGTTTGTAAGCAAAAGCAGTCTTCCTTGGTGCGTAACTCTTTGCCACAGCTCCCCATTTCCGCGACTTCTGTCGCTCCCGCAACTGTTTCTGTTTTAACTGCTGAAGCTGCCGCCGCAGTGCTTCCTGCTGTGTCAGCAGCACCGTTGCAGCAGCAGCAGTTGACTGAAATGAATCCTGCTGAGACCACTCTCCAGCGGCTTCCTCACGCAACCCCGAAGAACCTGCTAATACTGCGATGCTACCGTTGGGTATCTCTGTCTCATTCTGGTCTCTCTCAGGCGACGGCGAAGGGCGCCTCCTCCGCGTCTTTCGGCCCAACCACCACGGAATAAAGTGCTGTTGCTGAGTACTCTGGTGCAGTTGGTGCTCCAACAAAGGAGTGTTTAGTGATACGAAACCCACTGTTGTATTGTTTCTCTCTGATGTTGCGCAGTTGATGCTACCAGTTGCCTCAGACCCAGGAAAAACAGCTTCATCTACCACTGCGCAGGACTGCGGCAATTTTGACAAGATCTTCATTGAGCATAAGGAAGGGGGAGACGGAATCAGCGGACAAAGGTTCTCCATCGTACTGCTTCCGTAGGAAAAGTATCTTTCATCGAGGTCTGCCTCTGCAGCAGAAGAAGCAAAAGGCAGACACAAAGAACACGAGCACGCATCATTAGTTACTACAGGCTGATGCCTGATGCCTTGTCAAAGGGAGAGAACACCTGGGTGCCACCAGAAAGTGGCACGCCTGAGCAAACAGACTGACTAATGACCACGTGACGAAGTAACCCATGAGAAGTCAACCCGCATTCTAGCAGCCGGCAGCAGCTGCAGATTCTCTAACGCCTCCGCAGCCCCCATACGTACAGCAATAGACTCAGCGGACCCAATTTTCACCTAGCTGTTAGTTTTACGAGGAAAGGCCAACGACAAAAACAGGGGGACAAAACAGTAGACAGGGAGTGGTGGCTCACCATGAGCTGGGATGCGTGCAAAGGTGAGCTGTTGTTCCGCCTCCTGTAGATTTGAGGCCATTCCCTTGAGGTCTTTCTGAGCTTTCTCGAGCCTCAATAATCTTTCTCTAAGTTGTCTCTCTGTCTCTTCCGCCTCCTGAGAGTCCTCCTCTTCCTCACTGTCCCCCCCAGAGCTGATGAAACGCAGCTCTGCACTATTTTTGGGGGGAATTTCTTTGTCGCTTGATATTGCAGATAGAGACAGCGAATCGCTATCTGTCGAGCTTGGCAGCTGCTGTAGCTGCTGCCGAAGAAGCTGCTCATGCTGCCTGCGTAAATCTGACAAACGAGCTCGCAGCAAACGCTCCTGCTCCCGTATTTCCGAGTCCGTCTCGCTGATACTGCTGCTGCTACTACTGCTACTACTACTACTGCTGCTGCTGCTGCTGGATGCCGCTGGGGCACGGTGGTGCCTCAGACGCTTAACGGCAGCTACAACGGTGCCAGCAGCAGTCAAGCCGAGTCCCTTCGGCTTAGGTGGTGGGGGTGGAAGCGCCTTCTCCTCAACGCTGCTGCTGCTGCTGCTGCTCGGTGGAGGTGTGGGCTCTTTACGCGGGGGAGAGGGCTGCTTGATTATCTTTGTCGGCTTTTCATCTCGAGGTGTACTAACATCGGACTCTGGCTCAGACTTTTTTTCCTTTTTCTTTTTCTCTTTTTTTTTCTTCTTCTTCGTGGCCTTGTCCATGGCCGCGGCAGCAGCAACAACTGGCATTCCTGGTGCAACCGCTGCTGGGGCGGCTGCAGCCGCAGCTGCAGCAGGAATTGCGTCAGCAGAAGCAGCCCCTTCATCAGCATCAACGGGCTTCGGTGTAATTCGTTCTTCTGTGGCTTCAGTTTCTGGCGAGTCGGACTGCGGCGGTATTGCGTCATCTTGGGCGTCTCCCTCCTTCTTTTTCTTTTCCTTCTTTTCTTTTTTCGTTTTTTTCTCCTTCTTTTTCTTCTTTTTTGATTTGCCTGCCTCCTGTGGTTCTTCCCCAGCTTCGGTCACAGGACCCTCAATGTTGTCTTCCTGAGAAGCTCTCTCCTCCGCCTCCTTCTCTTCACAGTAAGGGCGGCTGCCTTGGCCATCCCAACCAAATTGCGCTTCCCCACCTGTTCACGCATATAAACAAAACATCTGTCGAGCGAAGAATATGGAGCTTAGAAAGGTGTGCACTTTAGCTTTCACAGCTCAGATTTCCTCACATTAGAGCACTTCAGGCTTAATGATCTCAGGGGTTAGGGACCAGCACTAAATGTGTGTAACCTGTGATCTCCGCGAAGACTTCATTTTTCTCGAGCATCTGATCGGTAAGCTGGCTTAAGGCTTCCATAAGCACCGCTGGGCTAAGAGCCCCAGCAACTTGGGGAGGACTCTCGTCTTCATCTTGCTGGTCCTCTTTTTGCTGGTCTCCCTCTACAGGAGGAGGAGGAGCAAGAGAGTCGGGGTGTATGGCAAAAACAAGACGTTTCTCATAGTAACGACCCTGAAATGCCCGGACCCTGTTTGGATTAATGCTGAAGGGAAAAAACACAATCACAGTCATAAAGCACCCAAGACTTGGGCCAAAGGATCTAGCGACCTCACCCCCTAAAACTGGCGAAACACAAGTGAAAATAACCGGATGAGCCTTCTTATCACAGGCACCGCGGAGGCCGTGGTTTCAAGCAGCAGTACGCGGAGGGCAGATAGCCC
This sequence comes from Eimeria tenella, assembly GCF_000499545.2. Taxonomy (NCBI): domain Eukaryota; phylum Apicomplexa; class Conoidasida; order Eucoccidiorida; family Eimeriidae; genus Eimeria; species Eimeria tenella. The sequence continues at coordinate 105,736 of NW_013543466.1, forward strand.
GGAAAAGGCAAAACAAGTAGATATTCACAACAAAAATGTCAAAGAATAGGATCGAAATTTCCGCCAGCTGGTTAAAAACGGCTAAAATAGCGAAAGACAACAACATCCAACAAAATCGAGGCCCGGCAAGGCGCCAGAAGACTGAAGGAATGCAGCGAAATGCCAAAGGAAACGATGCAGAACAGTTTTAAAGCAAAGAAGAGAGACGCACTGAAGTATCTCAGCAACAGAATCTTCGAGATCCTGCATCAGAGACTTGAAATCAGGAGCCTCGTCCTCTTCGTAATAATTGCGGTGTATACTGAACCATCCGATCTCGCTCCCTTCTACCAAATTGGGAGATCTCTTCTTGACTTTAGGTACTTTTTTTTGTTTGTGTTTCTTCTTGTGTTTTTTACTTTTCGGACTCCCCAGAGGCGGTAATCCCTCGGCACCTTCTTCGCCGCCCTCAAGAGGGTTCACAGTTTCCCCTGGGTGTCCCCCAGAAGCCTCGTCTTCATGCATGGTTCTCGACATGCCCCCTTCACGGCTTTCGAAGTCATCCTGACCTTCCCCTTCTTCAGAAGACAGTTTTTCTGCGTAGAACCCACACCGTGATTCTTAGCGCTAGCATGGTATGGCCCGGACTTCAGACCCGAAACTAGAGAGAAAAGAAACACTACTGCAGGCGACCTGCGGCACCCGGAAATCTAGGCTGCTCATTGCTCCTTCCGCCATAATTTTTTTCAGTAAGGAGAGTAATAACTTGGAGTTAATTCATTAAACCTGAGACGTGAATAAAAGCTGCTGACGAAGAAGTGCACAGGCAACTTTGGTTATCTCAACATCAAACACTAAACCCTGAACCCTAAATCATCGGAGCTGCTGACTGGGATGTCTTCTTTGTTTGTTGTAGTGCAGTCTCTTAGCTCGGGCCCGGCGTTGGCCCTTTTCTCGGCCTTCCTGAAGAATGCACAAGAGAGAAGCAGAACAGCAGGAATGTTTAATAGGAACAGAGAGTGACCAAAACAGACGCGCGCGAAAGGATCGCAAGTGGGGATCAGACAAGGACCGAACGAAAACATATTGGAATATGATTACAAATAACAGAGTGTGAAGACAGCAGTCCGAGGTGCTCCAGAAAGAGAGTGGAAACCATGGAGCCAAAGTACAAAAGAACTGGTAGACACATCCAAACAAGCGGGAGATGTGATTTGCTGTAATCTATACAAAGCACGCTGTTCTCGCTGTGGTCAGGCAACGAAGCATCGGCTCATAGTGAAGCGATCTTATAATGATTTTCTTTTGCGGCAAGTTATACACCTAGAACTGTGGGCTTTGAGTGTAAGGATCTTTTGTCTGTGCCCATATTGTGAGTGTGAAAGCCGCCATGTGGAATACCTGCTCTTTCGCTAGAAGCAGTCTCCTCCTTTCTCGTTCTGTTACTTTTTGACAGAGCAGAAGATAAATATAAGTACTGCAGAGCTCGCCAGGAAGGTTGTACATGCACGCTGAAATGGCGAAAGCAGCGCTCCGGTCTCTTGACTCCAAGAATTCAACTTGACGAATTATTGAGTCCGATATCCACTTGCAGTCCAAAGTGTTGTACTGAAGGGGTACCCCACGAACTCTGCACAGTGAAGAAAGATATGCGCAGCAAAAGGAGGCGCTATGCTCTCAACGGCCAGCGGTTTCGGGTACTTGATAACGGCCAAGTCACGGACGCGCTCTAACAAGAAGGGAGGGATGGACGAAGAAAGGGAAGCACAAAGATGCACAAATACATGGAGAGCCAAATTGATTAGGGAATGGCATTCGTGGACAAGATAAACGAGAAATAGGGGCTACAGGATTCGGAGGACATATGTAGATCCACAAAGATAACAAAAGAATGAGAAAAACTCAACAGTAGGGAAAGAAGATGTACCTGGTAGGACAATACAAAAAATAAACGAACAATAGACAGAAACGTGAAAGCAGCTGCTGCAAAATAGCAGTGAATAAGTCTAAACAGCAACGTAAACTCAGCTCTGAAAAACGGAAGACAACCAACAAGAGAAAAATAGGACGAGTGACGATTAATCGACAAAACGTGCAAGAAACGTTACCTGTAGCTGTTGGGTACTTTAGAATAAAGGGCCTTGCGCCAATCTTCTAGTTTCAGCTTGGCTAGTTGAAAATCCTCTTCTCGTGCTGTGTTCACTTGATGAAGCAATTCGAGACCCCTGTAATCAGGAGATCGACACAATATGGAACGGCTACAGCTGATAATGAAAGTGCCGGCATGTACAGCATAGGCACCAGGAAAAGGCTAACGAAAGAAAGAAGACAAATACGGACTATTTGAGGCCGGCGGCAAACAAAAGAACTCCTAACCAGAGAAATAACTGCAGCAACAAGGGGAAGATTGGTGGAAACGAGAGGAAAAGTAGATATGCATTCAAAAAGGGAGGAAATGGGACATCTGTCAACACACAGAGGGCTAGGGCAAGAAGAAGAGCGGCGATGTAATCAATGGCAGCAACGACAAACGAATAAAGCTCATTAAGAAAGAGGTAGGTACACGAGCAAAGACGGGAGAAAATTGACAAGGAAGATAAGGGAGCTGACCGTGCAAGACAAAGGCGCAAAGAGGCAAAGGCGGGAATCAAAAAAGACGGCACATGAAGAAACGAGAGAAATGAGGAATAGACACTCATTTTAAAGGGAAGACAGCAGAAACGAGAGCTTTCCAAAACTACGCAGCGGTGGGAACAAGCTGTCCGTGAAGGGTGAAAGGATTTGAATAAATCACATGAAGCCTCCAAAACAGTTGGAGAACTCTGTCTACAAGCAGACAAATGCACATACATGTATGCATACGCTCATACAAGCGCGTGAGCCTCCTTGCAAATATGCACGCATAGCTTCATGAAAGTGCATCTACATGCGTCAGCGCACGCAGGTCTTCTTACGTCTGTAAGAAGGCTTCCAGAACTTCGTCTCTGTTCCACTTGGTGTTTAGGTTTCGACTGGCTCTAAAGGCCGTTAAATCAGCTGTGACTTTGTCTAGGAGCTCGTTTGACATCTTTTCAAACTGCAATTCGGATAACTTTGACCCTAACCCTTTCGGGATAAAGCAAGGAGTTAAGGTAAAGGAGCCCGGATAAAACTGATACCAGTGACGCTGAGAAAAGTCAAGCACAAAGGCAAGAAGCACGGTCGCAAAAGGAAGTAAATAGGCTCTGTACAAACGTGTAGACATAAAGGATGAAAAGCGAAATGCGTACAGGCAGCACATGTACATCCGTCTGCCAATCCGTCTATGCACTATTTCATGCATTCAGAATGAGAAAGTTGATCCTATAGAGCTGCGGGCTTGGCCAAGCCAAGCGTGAATGCTCTTGTATTCATTAACACGGGCTACAGCTCAATCTCTATGGCCAGAAACCTAAATCCTACAGCTTCAGCACAAACCAAAGCACAGGCAAGCGCGAGAAAGTGCAAAAGTACTTCACCAAACTGCGAGGCATGCACCCACTGCCTATTAAGCGCAAGCCCCTAAACCTCAACCTTAGGCCCGAGCTTACGAAGTTCCAAATGTCAAACCAAATCTTTGACGGGTTGGGATCTTGTATGTTTAGCCATACGTTGTTGTGGTTGAACATGAGATCAAGGGAACGGTATGGTAGCTTAGGGCCCCCAACAGGGGCCTCTTGCTGCTGCTTGTTTCCCCAAAAATGCGACAGGCGACTGCGGAAGTACGACAGCATGCACGAGCAGGACCATACGTTGTTAATTCATTTAATTCATCTCACCTGTCCGTTTCTTTCTCCCCAGCACTAGCCTCTAGCCCTTCTCTTCATTTTTCGCCATTTGCTCGATAGCCTTCCCCTCTATCTGCTATCTGTGTTGCTTGCACGAGAAAATGATACTCGACAGATTAACCGAAAGCTTACAGGGAACCGTTTTCAGTGCTCCCGGCTTCTTCACCGGCTAAGTCAGGATTGACCAGTAGTAAACGGTCCCTCTACGTCAAGCACGCCAACAAAGCACATAGCAAACAGGTGATACTGATACAAAATAGTATACATAGTATGCACAAGGTAGGATTTAAGAAAACATAGGAATAAAGTCTGAGAAACAAAAATGAATGTCCAAAATTTACCTGGACCGATGAGGCAAAAATACGCAAAGAAAAATTGCAAACAACCAGAGGATAAAGAAAACGAAAGACGCGGGGGATAAAGAGGAAGACAGTCGGCAGGGTCCGAAATGAAAGAGAGGAAAAAGCGACGGGGAAGCGCAGATGAACGAACAAAACACAAACAAGACAAATACAACAAACTGAACTACACGACAATTTCTTCAGGAGGCAGCATGAATGCGGCTTGAGGCAAACGTAAAAGCCAAAACGTGGGCCGAGTATAGCGAAATCACAAACGCTAAACACATATACTGAAGTTCTCTCCGTATATATGTATATATATTTGTAAACATTGGGTTACCCGCTGGTTTAGGATTATCTCCGTGGCTCCTCCTTCTGGATCCTTAATGACCCTGCGTTGATACAAGCCGCAAATTCGGCCATTTTTGAAACTTTACTTTTCACATCTTAACGTCTGTATGGGGTTTCAAGGTGCACACATGCACTAATAATCATAATCAACAAAAGTACAAAGGCTGTAGCTAATGCAGGCAATACTTTGGAAAAAGAGAGCCAAAAAGCTCACAACGACGAAAATTCCAGACATATACACAAACAGGTAACACACATACGTATACAATGGCTAAAAAAGAAGACAGACCTAGAAGCCAGCATGGCTAAGTAAGCAATCATTTGTTTTGTCCTCTTTTGCGCATTTTTGCTCGACCTTGCCTGTTCATTTTTGTTTTTGCCACTGTACTTGTTTGCATGCACGTTTAAATGCGCATCTTTTTTTCGAGTCTCACGTCTGTGCTAGCTCAAGGTCCTGAAATCGACTCTTGAGTACATACACCAGACCGCTGGCCGTCTCCCACATTTTAACGTTCCCCGTCTCTCTTTCTTCGTCCCAGTGAAATGTAGTGACCCATGCATGCATGTGCTTGTCATGCAGAGTTCCTTGTGAAGATGACACGCAATCAGAAGAAGTGCATAATGCACCCGCTGCTGCTCTTTCTGCTGCTGCTGCTGCTGCGGGTCTTGCCACTGCAGCTGCTGCTTGTCACTGTTAACATTTATGCCTCTGCGAGCCTCTTTACAGTTTCAACCGCTTTCGCTGCCGCTGCAGCAGCACAAGCAGCAGCAACTGCTGCTTCAGCAATTACCGATGCAGACGAATGCATGCGTGGGCAGGCCGAGAAGCAGACTGGTCATCAAGAGAGAATGGTCCAGGGGGTCTCCCGCTTTAAGTTGCATGGTAAAGTCCGGAGAGAAGGTAAGGGCCTGTCTCTTTATCACAAAGGGAACACATCGCGTGTAGTGAAATACAGCAGCTTGGGAGTCCACACCTAACGGTGGCTTTATTGCTGAAAAACGCACAACGAGAAAAGTGAAGAAAAGTATAGGGGACCCACAGGGAAACAGGCTTGCTTAGCATGCACTTATGAACGCGCACAAAAACAACAAAGAAGAGAATAAGATACACGGGACACACGAACAACAGTTATAAATGGAAGCAACAAAAATAAAGAGGAAGGCGAAAAAGCCAGAGTCGCGGAGATACGAGAAAGGAACGGCTGGCAGAAGAAGACAAGCGATGGAACAGGGTGACAAAAACCAACAGATGTAAACACAAGCCAACAGAAAACACGAGGAAATGGATAACAAAGTCTAGAAGCTTAGGCATCAAATCAGCAGCAGCCAGAGTGAAGGGCTTTCAAGAGGTGGAGGCACTCACGGGCTACAAGAGTTGGTAAAAATTGTGACTCTTTGCGTTGGTCTAGTCTCTCGAGCTCGAAAAATCGAGGAGGGCCCACGGGGGCATCTGCGTCGAGCAGCTTTTTGGATTCAATCACCAAATTAAACAGAGCCTATAGAAAAATACCCGCAGACCCTATTCAACAAAGCCTCAGGCGCAACGCTCTAAACTGAACAGGTAGAAGAAGAAAGAAGAGACGAAAAGTCCTACAATTCACACTTTTCCACTGCTGCGTTACACTCCAAGGCCAAACTCCGCTTAATTAAGAAGCTTCAAGAGTTCCCTCGTCTAGAGTTTCTGGCATAGGCAGCCAGAAACCCTGACTTAGGGTTTCTGGCTGAAGCAGACTCACCTTGAGCTGGTCGTACTTGCATGCAAGAGCCCTGGGCATGTTGTTCTTGGTGTCGAATCTCTCAGCTTGGGGAAGTCTGATAAACAAAAGACAGACAGAAGCCTCTGACTCGAAATCCAAACCCGCAGTCAACCCAAGACATCCACCATTTTAGAGCTCCCCTAAGTTTCCACCGCTTAAGGAGCATGCATTATGCCCGTAAATAGCAAGCACTCAAGGTCCGTGCCTTCAGTTCCACAACCTGAACACTCAAGCGTACTTGTCCAAGTCCGAGACGTCCAGAATGTCTGGACAAGTCCATGCCTCCAATGTGAGATTTGAGGGTCTGTCGTCTTTGTGAATAAAGGAGAGGCGTTTGGTGCCCGTGAATACGCGGGTTTCGTACTTGGCCTTCATATTTGTCTCCCTGATGATATTAAGGAGCAACAAAAGAAGAAAGGTAAAAGGCAGGTGACACTCCAGAAGCTAAGACGAAAAATATTCAATTGGTAATGCATCAATGGATGCAACATTACAGCAAAATGCAGTAAACAAAACTCGACTATGTGCTCACTCAACAAAAGGAAAAAAAGCGGACAGGCAACACAAACGAACAAAAAGTGGTAAACAAAGGAGAAGTGCGGGGATAAAATGCAGTTACAGAGACGCAGAACAAAAAATATCCATCAAGAGCAATCGCAATGAAGACGGCAGCAAGCGCAGCAGTAGTTTTCTCCGAACGCAATCCAAGTGTGCAAATGTTAGCAGAGCTTTCGAGGTCACTGCTAAAGAGATTGTCTGGGATCAGTGTATCAGCTCTTGCTTTGGACTTGGTTTTAACAGTTAAAGCTAGGGCTTGTGCTTCCGGTCTCAGTTAATATTTTACAATATGATTCTTTCTTTGGTGACTTGTGAGCGTTTTTGGTTTTTCTCGTTGTAGAAAATATCCTGAAGGTAGAGCGTGCATTCTCCCAGATGGTCGACGTAGTTGGCTCCAACCCCCCACACATCAAAGTAGATCTTGCCTTTTCTTTGTATTTCTGTGTAAGATATATCTCGGATGGAGGCGAATCGAAGGGGAACAGCCACTTCCTCATCCCAGATAGGGTTGAGGGAGTTGCGGATGAGGCGGGTCCTTCTGGAAGTGCCGTCAAACGAGACCTCCACATACGCGTCTACAGTGCTGCGGTTGTCTGCGGTGATTATCTGGTCTATGCTGCCGATCTTGACTATCAAATAGACCCGACCTCCCTCCACCTCGTAAACCTCGCCTACTTGCCGGTAGCGGGGGGTGTGCGCTATCATCACCCGGCCCTCAAGCCAGCCGAAGTGCCAGTCGCTCAGCTGCTCCGACCACCCTTCCACCTTCGCTTGCAAAGAGACCCAGTTGGGGGCCCCCAACTCCATCTGCACTGAAGGGTACCCCACAACACCCCGCAGAGGTAGCTGCCCGTACCCAATCTGCCGAAACGCCGAAGCAGCGCTCATGTCTTCCACAATGACCTGAGCACAAGCCCATACAGTTATTCATAAACTTATCTTTGCACATAACTGCGCATGCATGCATGCATGCATGCACGCAGGTAGGTATTGATGAAAACAGAGAGGTATCTGCTGGCACAAGTTCGTGCTGACACACAGCCAGATGCAAATCTGTGCCTCCTGCTCCGCTGGCATGCAAGTGAGTGTACAGAAGCACATGTAAACAAAATAAACGCAAACAAATGCAGTCCGAAGGGCTCTCCAAGGCCATCTGTGTGCCTCTCGCCCATGAGATGTGCAGTTCCAGCAGCTTAAAACTTCCCTATCTATTGTCCTAAGCTCTACTCTTAATTCATTAGCCCTCGGCTTGGCTTCCTACATACCTCTAGGTAGGCGCTGTCAAGGTCCCTGAGGGTGCCCCTGAAGTAAACTTCCCCTAGGTTGTCCCAAGTAGGAGCATTGGTTTCTTCCTGATCTGTGGTAGTTATTTTGATTCCGCTGTTGAGCGTAGAAGAATGCAGTAAGTGGATCCTGAGGCGGGGGTTCGGCTGCTGTCTAATCAGGGCTACTGAGGCTTTGGAGGCCACGGACTTCGATATAGGTTCCATTCCATCAAGTAGCGACATAATGTTGTCTGCCTCTGCATCTTGTTCCACTGCCACCAAAGTCTGCATGTGCTGCAGCAGCAAACTCGTGTACGCGTCGGGCTCCTGTTTGCGCTGCATCTGCAGCGAACTGCCCCCCATCAGCAGCTGCCGACTCGCCTGTGACATGTCCATCAAAGTGCGCAAAGACGCGGCGCTCTTCACTGCAGACAGAAAGCGAGAAGGGGCCCCCGAGGGCCCCTGCAACGAGGTCCCCCGGCCCCCCTCTGTCAGCCCCCGCGAAGTCAGCTTTCGGCTTTGCAGGGCTGAAGCTGCCAAACTCTCTCTGCAAAGGAGTATTCAACAGCAGCCAAACGCACGCAGCAGCAAGGGGCCAGGTGTACGTACACTTCAAATGCATAAAAGCCTCTGCAGTCGTGGACAGGTGTAAGGGGCTTCAGCAAGCAGACTGTTGTGCACTGGGTTTTAGACTTGCTGCCTGATGTGCGCTTTTTGCTGCTTGTTCTAGTTCAAGTGGCTCGCCGCAGATGCCCATTTAGAATCTATATTCGCTGAAAAGTGTCTAGGGTTTGCAGAATCATCAGGAGTAGATTTTGCACCGTAGCGAGGTCTTCCGATTGCTGGCACTAGCGATTAGGGTTTGTTAGCTTATGGTGTAGGGTTTGAGGGCAGTGGGGTTTTAAATTTTGTGTTCTGTACGCTTTTTTGTTGCTTTTCTTGAGGTTTCTCTGTTGGAGCCTGTATTTGGCCTTTTCTAAGAACTGGTTGGGACGAATTCTTTTCCTTATGTCATCAGATGTCTTTGTTGTTTTCCTAAGAGAAGACAAAGAAGTTGGCGAAACCAAGTGAACGCTCACGAAGGGGAAAAGCATAAAGCAATACAACAAAAGGGATAAAAAAACGAAAGCAACCTGAAAGTATTAACTGGAGAAGACGTGAAATGACGAAAAGTTTCAAAAATAATAAGGTGAAGGCAATGAAACGCAAAAGAGTCACTCTGACGAGTCTCCTGACCCAACAAAGTGCAAAAGGATATGCATGCAAAGTAAAGGAACAGATGAATGAAATGGAGAAAAGAAGCCGGAGGAAAAGACAAGAATGCGCAAAGCAAAAAGACCCCGGGCAGGACACAGAGAAAAGAGAGATAGCAGCGAAGGGATAAGAAAATAGAGTAGTGAATCAAAGCAACAAGAAAGACCAGAAAGCTGAAACAGGAACAATAGACAGAGTCCGGCAAGGAGATGCAAACAACAGGAAAAGGCAAACAGCCAGAAGAGCAATAGTAGAAGCAATGAGAACGCCACACGTGCGAGAACGAAGTCGAAAAGTCACAGAGAGGAAACCTCCGGAAAAGATGAAATAAGAGACAGAGGCAAACGGCCTAGAGCCGCAGCTCCGGAAAAACAAAAAGGGCGAAAAAGCAAAAATAGAAAAAGAAGGAAGACAGAAGGCGAAAATGATAAAATCGGACAAGCAGGCAAAGAAAGGCAAAGAAACCAAGAAGAAGAAAGTTTTGCCAGAGGCAAATGCAGAAACCTTAGAAGAAAGAAATGTAAAAAGTCCTCTTTGTATTTCTGATGAAGCACGCGGGAGGCAAACCTGGTGAAAACGCGTTTCTGCAAAGCTGCAGAAGAGTGAAGACGAGTTAATCTCCATTTGATGAAAGCCAACTCGAAGTCGTACAGTTCTTGAAAGTACAACTGACACGTTATTCGACACCGTCGAGAACGCCGCCCTGAACACACACCCCAGAACTAAACCCTAAACCCTAAACCCTACACCCTAAACCCTTCTTTGTAGAGCATGCTGGGGAAAAGTCCCAAAGGCGCAGCCTAGCTGCCTGCGCAGCCCTTCAAACTGCAGTTTGAGCTGCCATGGCTGTAAGAGCCCTCTGCAGAGTCTGGGAATTGGGACTTTGGTTTTTACCCTTAACGAATTTGTAAAGATCTCTCTCTATGTGGGTTTCGCCGGTGGCAAAAGACAGAAGAGGCTCTTCGAAGACAGCCTCTAGATGGTTAAGGGTCCAAGTGCGATATTCCCAGACCTGAAAGGTGGCATTAAAAGTGAAAACAAAGAAAAAAGGAAAAAGAACATAAAGACGATATCTGAAAACATAAAAAAATTGAAAGGAAAGAAAAAAGGACAAATAACATAAAGCAGATATTCGAAAAGTGTGAAAAGAACGCAATAAGTAAAAGCAAACACAAAAACGATAAAAGGAAAGCAGACGAGAACCTGCGCAGCTAAGGAGGCTTATTGAAACAAACGAAGCCCCGGCAGAGCGATGAGCAAATGGTTATTCAAAAGAGTAAAAAAGAACACGAAAAGAAAAGAAAAACGGGAAAAAAGTGATGCACAAGGCATTTACGAAGAAGAGGAACTGGAGGCAAACACGTTGAGGCAAAAGATAATGCAAAAAATTGAATACGTATGAGCACGAAAAACGCGAGAGAAGGCGTACCCAAAAAGAGGCCAGGAGAGGCAAATAAAAGAAATTTCACAAGACAA
>NW_013543466.1:116622-134677 GCF_000499545.2 Eimeria tenella
CTGGGGCCCCGCAGGGGCCCCCTGGGAGCCCCCTGGGGGCCCCTCATCTTGGGGAAGTCCAGAGTGTCTGTGTTTGCCCTTGGGGGCCCCTCGGGGGGCCCCTTGAGGGGCCCCCGAAAGTCTCTTTTGTTTCTTTTTTTGTTGCTGTTGAGAGAGCTCCGCCTGCGGTGTACATACAGCTCAGAAGCTGAGGTGTATCGACAGGTCTACTGGTCCACTTGCATGCAAAAGAAGACTCACATCTCTTGCCTGCGAGCAAAACAAGAAAAGAAATAAATGACAACCAATTAATTTAATTGAAATACCATTTGTTGCAAATGTAATAAACAAAAAGAGGCAGCAAAGGACTTTTGCTCAAATGCTGCGGTGGTTTAAGTGTAGCAGCAAATGCAGCAAAAGCTCTGCCTCTCAAGGGTCTAGGGTTTAGGGTTTAGGGTTTAGGGTTTGGGGTCTCGCACCATCTGTGGGTCGATTGATTATTAGCAAAGCAGAGTAATAATAAATAAACAATAATCAACCAACATAATAAATTAATTAGTTAATTGAGCAATTAATTAATTAATTAATTAATCAATTAATTAATTAATTAATCAATTAGTGAGTTTAAAGAATCTGCTCCTCTGCTTTGTCTCTCCTTTCGCTGCCGAAAATTTGAAAGAAAAATATTAATAATAAACAAATATATTAATGGCAAATATACATATATGCACATAATATATATATGTATATATATATATATATACATATTATTTATGCAGATAATATAGTGTATCTGCTATTAATTTATTTGTTTATTATTAATATATTTATGATGGCCTTGTTGATGAATTTATAATTCCAAATCAATTAATTCCCCGTAGATTTATTATAGTCGGGGCCTGAGCCGAACTGACAACCTTCTGTAGCGGGAGGTTGGATCGAAAAAGGAAGAAAATGAATTTAAAATGAAAATAAATGAATGAAAAATGAAAACTAATTAAATAATTTAAAGAATTAAATGAAAAGGCTTAAAAACAAAAAGAAAAAAGGAAAAAACCGGCAAAAAAGTTCTTCATCGCCGCTGCACTTTTGAGGTGTACGTACACCTCAGCCAATTCACTCGACTTTCCTTGACTTTCCATTTTTAATGAATTTCCATTTTTTGTTTTCATTTCCAATTACTCGTTTATTATATGGATTATTTATCATTTATTTTTATATTTTAAAACTTATTTTATCTATTTTTAAGATGTTTTCCTTCTTTTAATCTAATTTAGCGCACCAGCTAAGGCCAAGTCCAGTATGAAGAAACTGCAGCTGTTTATGACCTATTATTTATTCTTTACTATTTATCTTTTGCCGCCTTATCCATTTCAATCCATTTTTGTCCATTTCGATCCACTTTTGTTTTTTTTGTTCAAGTTCAATTTTAACTTATTTTAATTCACTTTAATTCATATCGATTCATTTTAATTCACTTGAATATATTTAAATTCGGTTAAATTTATGTAAATTGATTTAAATCATATTAATTCATTATTTTAATTCATTTTAATTCATTTTAATTCATTTTAATTCATTTCAATTCACTCTTGTTTACTCTCGACACGCACTCGCTGCAAGAGGCATGAGCTGGACTTCGGGAGTTTTTAAATTGCATGGAATGATTTAAATTCATTAAATGCAATTTGACAATTTAATTGTGAAACAAATTAAATCCATTAAATCCAATTTGATAACTTAATTATAAAATAAATTAAATTTAGTGGATCCAATTTTCCAATTTAATTGCATCAAATAAATTAAATTAATTAAATCCAATTTGCCTATTTAATCTTAAGAATAAATGAAATTTATTAAATCCAATTTGCCAATTTAATTATAAAATAAATCAAATTAATTAAATCCAATTTGCCTATTTAATAGCATTAAATAAATTAAATTAATTATATGCAATTTGCATTAAATAAGTTAAATTAGTTAAAATAAATTAAATTAATTAAATGCAATTTGCCAATTTAATTATAAAAATAAAATGCTGCAAACGCATGCAACCCAAAGCCCCAAAACTCACTGCCTGCATGCAGCCAAAGTGAAAGCCTCCAGGGATATCTTTGTATGCATTTGAAATATAAATATAAATATAAATATAAATATAAATATAAATATAAATATAAATATAAATATAAATATAAATATAAATATAAATATAAATATAAATATAAACATAAATATGAATATATATATCTAAATATAGATATGTATAAACAAAAATATAAATATAAATATAAATATAAATATAAATATAAATATAAATATAAATATAAATATAAATATAAATATGTAAATATGAAAGTATATATGCTTTTACATTTAAATATAAATAGAAATATAAGCATAAAGATATGATAAGAGTAAAGATAAAAAGGGCACTAAGACAGCAGCAGCAGCAGCTGCTGCTGCTGTTGCTGCTGCTGCTTCTGCTGCCGCTGCAGCAGACGAATCCGTCAAACGAGAAGAAAAAGATTAATCTTTTGAACTAGTTCATCTAATTAAATTAAATTAAATTAAATTAAATTAAATTAAATTAAATTAAATCAAAATTAATTAATTCAATTAAATTGAATTAAGATTAATTTAATTAAATTGAATTAATTCAAATAATTTAATTTAATTCCTTTTTAATTTGCCGCTCACCGCCTCCTCCTGAAAAGGTTAAAAGACATTTAAATAATTATTATTTCTATTTTTATTGTATTTTATTTTTATTAATTTAATCTTATTTCTTTATTCATTTTTATTTATTTTGTCTGGCTTTATTATTTAATTCATATTGCAATTATTTATTTCTTTTATTTTAGTTTTATTTCTCATGACTCGTTTTGTTCTGCCACTTGACTCTGATGTAATTTCAAAAGTTTCAAACTGATTCATTAATTAATTTTTAATTTATTTATTTTATTTATTTATCTTTTTTAATTAATAAATTAATTTATGTATTTATTCATTTACGTATTTATTTATTTATTTATTTTCGACTTTGTTATAAAGAGTTCGCTTTCTGGGACTTGTGCTTACCTTCTGCAACTCTCCTTGTCGCTAAATTGAATAAATAATTATTTAAAGTTAATTAAGTAATTTAGTTAGTTTAATTAAACCAATTAGCTTAATTAAATTAATTGAAGTAATTAATTCTATCAAATAACTTAACTTGACTAATAAATTAATTAATTAAATAATTAATTATTGTTAATCAAATATCTCTCTACTTCATCTTGTGCAGTTTCTACTTTGTTATTTTCCTTTAATCATTTATTTTTATTTATTTTTATTATATGTTATTTATATCTATTTTCTTTTATTATTTATTTTCTTGCATCTATTTATTTATTTATTTATTTATTTATATTCTAGGCCAATTTGTCAGCGCCTCAGGGACATGTTGGAAATAACAAACAATAAATAGTAATTTATAACTAACAAATAATAAATAATAAATAATGAGTAATTAATTATTAATTATTAATTATTCATCTATTAATATAAAATTAAAAATAATAATTTGAGATAAATGCAATTAAAGAAAATTACATTCTGCGCCTGCGCCAATTGTTCAGGTGTACAGACAGCTCCGGTAGACACACAAAGGAGTCCGAAGAGTCCGAAGAGCTCTTCAAATCAATTTAATTTAATTTAATTTAATTGGTTAGTAAAAAGTAAAGTAAGTCAAAATTGTGATGTTCATAATGTTTCTAAAGCTCACAGAGGACATAATCCCGAAACCCTGAACCCCGGACCCTAAACCGTAAACCCTAAACCCTAAACCCTAAACCCTTAAGGATAGAACCGTAGTTTAAGGGTGCCCTAAACTTTTTCAACCAAGGAAAAAGGGAGCTACAACGAAAGCGCACTCCCTTCAGTTTCAAACCCTAAACCCTAAACCCTAAGCCCTAAACCCTAAACCCTAAACCCTAGCATCTAAAGCCTAAACCTCACAGAAGCGGCTCTTGAATTCCTGCAATAGTTTTTAGACCCACTTTCTTTTTTGTGGAAGTCCTAGTTGGAGGTGTTAGCATTTTAATTTTAGTTGAATTCAATTACTTTTAATTAATTTTAATTATTTTTCATTAATTTTAATTAATATTAATTAATTCAAACTAATTTCAGTTAATTTCAATTTAATGAGTTTAAAAGAAAAACTAAACTGCATAAACTTTAATTAAATAAAACAATTGAAAAAAACGACCTTTTGAATCCCTCGTTCGTTTCATCATTTAATTCATTTAAAATTATTTTATTTTAATTTTTTTAATTTTCTTTTTTGGTTTTTATATCTGTAAATGGAATTAAAAATAAATAAATTTATTTTCCATTTGCTTCGAGACTCACTATCTACCCGAAATAAAAAAGTTAATTAAATAGGTAATTGAATTAATTCATTTAATTTAATTAACTATTTTTAAATTTATTTAACTCAATTCAGTAAATTAATTTAATTGAATTTGATTTAATTTGCTCAATTAATTAATTAATTTAATTTAGTAACTGATTAATTAATTCAATCAATTAATTAATGAATAGAAATCAATAAAAACGGAAAGAAAAAAACAAAAAAATGAGATTAACTCAAAAGACAAACTCACGGACTTCAGAAATAAAAGTTTTAAAGAATTCGATTATTTGATTTGTTCAAAATTAAAAATAAATTATTTCTCCAAGTTTTAAAATATAAACGCTTTTGGACCTTTGCTTGGCGATAAGAAACACATTTATTCTTCGCAATACTATTGATTAGGATCTTATTTATTTATTTATTTATTTATTGTTTATCTATTTATTTATTCACTTATTTATTTATTTATTTTGTATTAGATGAAGTTTAATGAACTTGCTTTCGCATCCCAAATAAAAG
This sequence comes from Eimeria tenella, assembly GCF_000499545.2. Lineage (NCBI taxonomy): Eukaryota > Apicomplexa > Conoidasida > Eucoccidiorida > Eimeriidae > Eimeria > Eimeria tenella. Next base: position 121,514 of record NW_013543466.1, read on the forward strand.
AACCTTTTTCTCGTTTTTAGGGTCTGGGGTTTAGGGTTTGAAGGTAAGAGCTGTTCAGGGTTTAGGGTTTAGGGTTTAGGGTTTAGGGTCTGAAGGGGCCGCACTTCCTTGAGGAAGCGTTGGGGGACCTAATAAAAGATTAATGTGGATTGAAAGACAAAATGCATCAAATAAATCAAATTAAAATTTAAAAATATATTTAATGATTAAAAGCAAAAACAAGAATTGCAAGACGCACCGCCTGGGCGTTGAGGTGTACGTACACCTCAAATAACCCACCGCTGCTGCAGCAGCAGCAAAAGAGAACAAATTGTTTCTTTATTTACTTCCTGAAGACTAAAAAAATAAATATTTGTTTGTTTAATATCATATATTAAATATTCAATTGTTATTTGATCATTTATTTATTCATTTATTTCTTTTTTCCGCTGCTGCGGAGGAGGCGGGCGGGCGTGAGGAGCCTTACAATCTGAAATGCAATTGTTGAATTGCATTTCCACTTTTATTATTTTTTATTTTTGTTTGCTATTATATTTTATTTATTTTAATAATTTGTTTTATTTTATGTTATTTTAAACTCATTTATTTATTTGCCTCCAATTCATCGACTTGTCCACAAATTCAACTATTTCTGAACTGCGCCGTTCGCCTTTTCTGAATGAAATGCATCAACAAATAAACTTTAAATTCTTTTAATTTTATTTTCTAAAATGCATTTTCATTTCATTCAACTTTCATTTCTTCATTTTATTTTCATTTACTTCCTGGATTCGAAAAGTACAAGTGCGGCTGAGCGCACACGCATCTGAGGTGTACATACACCTCAAAAGCTGGCCGGCGTTTGGCTGGCAATGAAATCGTCAAATTTGGCTGAAAATGCATTTAATTAATTCCTTTTTCATTAAAATTTATCAATTAAATCTATTTAATCAATTAAATCTATTAAAACAATAAAAACTCTCGAATTAGTTAGATTAAGGAAACTGGGAAAAGTAGAGAAAGTGCAGCGGCCACGAATGGCCGTGGGCGAAAAGACAGAAAAATTAGTTAAGCAGCCCTAAATATAAATAAAAATACAAATGTGAATTACTACATAACCCTAAACCCTAAACCCTAAACCCTAAACCCTAAATATAACTGAATAATAAAACAGTCGAATTACTGAGCATTTAAATACAGATAAACAAAAATGGACAGAACTGGCGCACGATCTGGATCCGTTGCCGCAAAATTAATTAATTTATTATTTATTTAGAATTAAAAAACAAATATATTTATTTGTTTATTAAACTGGAAATTAAATTTAAATGAAAGAAAAAATGCCAACGCACAACCTGCGAAAGAAAGCACTCCCTTGCTTCAGGTGTACGTACACCACAGGGGGAGGCCAGGAGCTTTTCAAATTTTTTATTTTTTATTTATGTTTTTTTATTTCCCTTTTTTTATTTTTCTCTCTTCGGTGACTTTCCACGCACATCCTTAGGCCACGCGTTTCATTTATGGAGAACCCTAAACCCTAAACCCTAAACCCTAAACCCTAAACCCTAAGCGCTGAAACCAAAACACCAGTGCAGTCGCACCTAGCCGCAACGCCGAACCCTAAACCCTAAAATGAAATCGTGCGCCCTATCCCTTGCCGGCTAGGCCGGGCATTCATCTTAGGGTTTAGGGTTTAGGGTTTAGGCTTTAGGGTTTTGCTCACCACCTGCGAAAACGGCGAAATCACAGTGGCTGTTCTCCAGGTGTACAGACAGGTGTACAGGTGTACAGACACCTCAAAGCACCTACTCGCTAGCTAGCCAGACAGCTGAGTAGCTAGCTAGCCAAATGGCTTGATGGCTGTCCAGTTGGCTAGCTAAATAGCTAGCTAGCTAGCTAGCTAGCTAGACTCCTCAGTAGCTACTACCCAAGCAACTAGATAGCTAGCTGGCTAGCTGCAGCTAGCTAGCTAGCCAACCATCTGGCTAGCCACATGAGCAGCTATCTACCATGCTGGCCAGCTAGCTAGCTACCTGCCTACCAAAGCAGTTATCTAGACACATATGAAGCTAGCCAGGCAACTAAGCAGCTAGCTAGCTAGCTACCTAAGCAGCTAGCTAGCTAGCTACCTAGATGTAAAGCTAGCTAGCCACCTAGTTTCGCAGCTAGCTAGCTAACTAGCTTCACAACTAGCTGGCTACCTAGCTTTGCAGCTGGCTAGGTATCTACCTACCTAGCTAGCAGGCTAGCCACCTAGCTGTGCAGCTAGCTAGCTAGCCAGCTAGCTAGCTAGCTAGCTAGCTAGCTAGCTGCCTCAGGCTGCCACGGCCTGCAGACTCACGAGCTCGAGTTTCTGCAGTTCGAGGCGCAGCCGTTTGCAGCTCTATTAGAAAGAAGAAATGATTTTGTGGAATTTAAAAAAGTTTATTTTCAAATAAATAAAAATAAAAAAGAAATCCAATAAAGTCCAAATGCAATAAAAGAATAAATAGCTTTTAAATTGAGGGTTTAGCTTCCACTTTCTTGGAGAAAACGCACAGTCTTCAGGTGCAGCCGTAACCCTAATCCCTAAACCCTAAACCCTAAACCCTAAACCCTACGCCCTAAACTCTAAATCCTACACCCTGACTAGCCACTTGGCTCTCTGCCCAGCTAACCACTTAGCTAGCTAGCTGCCTAGCCACAGAGCTAGCTAGCTGGGTCCCCAGCCAATCAGCCAGCTATCCAGCTAGCTAGCTATCTAGCTGGTTAGCTAGCTAGCTAGCTAGCTAACTAGCTAACTGGCTAGCTAGCTACTTGTTGTTCTTACTCCCTGCAACCGCAGTGAACGCCAGTTAAGTGGCTCATCTATCGCTGAAGCGATCTAGCTAGCTAGCTAGATGGATAGAAAGATAAACAGAGAGTTGGCTAGCCAGCTAGCTAGCTGCTTTTCAGTAGGTTGTCTGGCTAGCTAGCTAGCTAGCTAGCTAGCTTATTGAACAGCTAGCTAGCCTGCAGGAAGCTCAATTTCTATTTTTTGGGCTGAGGTGTTTGCTTACTCGCTGAAGCGGGACAGTCAGTCAACGGCAACTGACAGCTAGCTAGCTAACTAGTTAACTAGGCAGCTGGCCAGCTAGCTAGCTAGCTCCCTAGCCAGGTAGCTAGCTAGCTAGCTGGGCACGCGTGGATAGCTAGCTTGCGAGGCAGCTAGCTAAGTGCGTAGCTGTAGTTAGCTGCAGCTAGCTCTGGCTAGCTAGCACTACAGCAGTAGCTAGCTGTGGCTAGCTGCTGAAGGAGCTAGCTATGGCTAGCTAAGGAAGCAGCTAGCTACAGCTAGCTGCAGCCAGCTGTGGCTAGCTGGAGGCCCCTGCGAGCAGAAGTTGAGGTGTACAGACAGCTGCGGGCCTCACTGCCTGTGGGGTGTCTTTTCAGTTTTTTAACTTTTCATTTTTGTTTTGCAACTTTGGTCCACATTTGCACCCAAACCGCAAGCCCTAGGGTTTGGAATAAGGGTTTAGGGTTAAGGCTTTAGGGTTTAGGGTTTGCAGTTCACTGCTTTCGACGCGAAGTGAAGAAAATCATTTGGAAGCTTACTGACTGATAGGGTGTACGTACACCTCACGCCCAGAAACATGCTTCGTGACGTTCTGCTGCTGCTGCTGATGCAGCAGCAGCAGCAACAGTAACAGCAGCAGCAGCAGCAGCTGTTAGTATCTCACTCTCTGATTTCAAGAGATTTAAAGGGCAATTTAATTTCTTGTTCAGCCAACACAAAGGCATCTCAAACTGCAGCAAATGCAATTTAAAGTGGTTTTAAAAATATAATATTTATTTCCCTTTTTGACTAAATTTGAATTAAATGAACGACGGAAAACCCAATTCGAGCTAAGGCGAGGCTGCGCAGACACCCGAACCGGGTGTATGTATACCCGAATGACCCAGGGTGGAAAATTGCAATTTTGAAAAATTCTGTCTTATTTTGTAATTTAAATATTCTAAAATGACAAATAATGCAATAAATATTCAATTAATTCATTTAAATTTGATTTCTATTCGCGCAACAAAGAAGAACTTGCATGCGTTTTGGAGGGCGCGAGCTCAGGTGTACGTACACCTCAGCGCGCTGCTGCACTCCCGTAAACGCACTTCCTGCAATTTCAAAATTCACTAAAAACAAAGTTGTAATTGCTGCTGCTGCTGCCGTTGTTGCTGTTGCTGCGACTGCTGCTGCTGCTGCTGCTGCTGTCTGCGCTGCTGCTTCTGCTGTCTGCGCTGCTGCTGCTGTCTGCGCAGCTGCTGCTTCCTGCGCTGCGGCTGCTGCCTCTTGCGCTGCTGCTGCTGCTGCTGCAACTAAATAAAAAGCAAAAAGAGGCTCTTCTAGAGGTTTCATTGAATTTACTTTTTTAAACAAAAAAGAAATGGCTGCTGCTAAAGCGCGAAGCCAAAAAGACTAAAACGGGATTTATATATACTTATAAAAATATAAAGTAAATATACAATTATGTTTATTTATATTCGTATTCATGTATGTAGTTCTGTTTATATTTCTATTTATATTTATATTTACATTTATATTTGCATTTACATTCAGATTTATACCTGTATTTATATTACTTTATATTTATATTTATACTTATATTTATATTTATATTTATATTTATACCTGTATTTATATTACTTTATATTTATATTTATACTTATATTTATATTTATATTTATATTTATATTTATATTTATATTTACATTTATATATATATTTATATTTATGTTTATATTTATATGTTTATTTTTATTTTAATTTATATTTGTAATCATTCATATATTTATATTTATATTTGTAATTGCATGCGTTTTGTTCCTTTGCCGACGTACAACCTTTTATTTGAATTTGTTCAAAAACAAAAAAAAATTAATTTAAAATAAAAGAAGTCCTGCGGCCAGCCCTAAACCCTAAACCCTAAACCCTATACCCTAAAGCCTAAACAACAAACCCTAAACCCTACGTCATAAACCCTAAACCCTAACCTTAAACCATAGACGCTGAACTCTAGTCCTAGAGGTACGCACTAGCTGTCGCGTGTGCACAGCTACCTAAATTTAAGGGTTTAGGGTTTAGGGTTTAGGGTTTAGGGTTTAGAGTTTAGGGTTTAGTCGGCGGCGGCGAGAACTGCGTTTCCTGCAGAAACAAAGACGGCAAACAGCAATTAAGAGGATTGAAGAGCAAAGGCATTTATTTTTGGAAAAATAAATAAAACAATTGATGTAATTTGAAAATAAAAGATTTAATTTTCATTTATTTGATTTCCCGCTCACCCCCTGCAGGGGCCAGCAGCAGCCGCGCAAGTCCGAGCTGCCTATACACCCCAGCGCCCGCAAACCCCCGGACTCCAAAAAGAATTAAATCTGCATCAAATCTCACAATCTTTGAAATAAATAAAATCAAAACTAAAAATGTTTTCTTTTTTGTTCAATTCGAGCCTCCAGGCCCCAATTTAACCACCAAATGCACCCCCTGCTGCTGCTCCTGCTGCTGCTCCTGCTGCGGCGGCGCGAACGCACGCACTTCGTTTGAGGTGTACGTACACCGTAAAAACAGCCGGCGTGCAGCACAGGTGGGCCCTCCCATTAATGAATTATTTATTTATTTCACTTAATTAATTTAATTAAATAATTAATTGCTTGATTAATTTAAGTAATTAATTAATTAATTGATCAATCAATTAATTAATTTAATTAATTAATTATTTAATTAATTTAATTAATTAAGTATTTAATTAATTTAATTAATTCTTTAATTATTTAATTAATTAATTTAATTAATTGTCCCCTGTTGAGGCTTTAAATAGCTAAGTGGGGCTAAAGATTAAGAAGCCTCACTTTCTTCACCGAGGTAAATAAAAACTCATAAAGATGTGCACTGAGGAGGGTTTAGGGTTTAGGGTTTTGGACTCAGGGTTTAGGGTTTAGGGTTTAGGGTTTTGGAATCAGGGTTTAGGGTTTGGGGTTTAGGGTTTGGGGCTTGAAGACTCACCTCCCTCTGATTGCCGCAGAAACCAGATGCAGATAAAACAGCTTTGCCCTTTTATCCCCCGAGGGTTTAGGGTTTAGGGTTTAGGGTTTAGGGTTTGGAATTTGGGGAAGTGCGGTTGACGCTCACCTCCATAAATTGTTCAAAACTCTGCCGCAAACAAACAAACCACATCAGCACAGCAAAACACCAGGGTTTAGGGTTTAGGGTTTAGGGTTTGGGTTTAGGGTGCCCCTGAGGCTACACTGGCAACTATCTATCTGTTGCAGAGCAAAAGTGAGCAGCAGCAGCAGCAGCAGTACCCTTCGGAGCTTCGAATCTAGGGTTTAGGGTTTAGGGTTTAGGGTTTAGGGTTTAAGGTTTAGGGTTTAAGGTTTAGGGTTTGGGGTTTTGGCAGCCTCCTTACGGTTTAGAGCTGCGCCGTAGCGCCCCACTCGCTCCAGGCCTCGGGAGCCGCTTGAAAGACACAACTGAGGGTTTAGGGTTTAGGGTTTAGGGTTTAGGGTTTAGGGTTTACCTGTGCGACGGCCTTTTTCTTTTTGGCGGAGAGGGCGAAGAGGGCGAGGAGAAGAAGAGAAGCAGCAGCAGCAATTTTAAAAAAATCTTTTTTGTTGAATTGTTCTGCTGCCAGCACTTCTGGCGCAGTTGGGGCCCCCCGGGGGGGCCCCCAAACAGCAGCAGGGAGTGCTGTTGCTGCTGCTGCTGCTGCTGCGCTGTCGGCGTCTTCGAAGGCCATGGTGCTGAAGTTGAAGGCTGCGGGTGCTGCAGCAGCAGCAGCAGCAGCAGCAGCAGCCAGCAGCAGCAAAAGGGGAGCTTTTAGATCCATTTTTTCGCAGCTGCGGCGCTGCCGACGCGCCCAAAACAAAGAAAAACCACCTCCCGCGAGGCCCCAGGCCGCATGCTTTATTTAACTCTTCTTTTTATTCAAAATAAAACATTTAAATTCCAAAATGGCGTTCAAACGAGCGCAAAAACGGCTGCAGGCTCAGCTGTACAGACACCGCGCGCAGCCCGCCCCCGGCGCCGGTCGGCTGCGGTGTCGCCGCGCCCGCCTTTCCGCAGACCCTAAACCCTTTTTTAGGGTTTAGTTGTGCCCATTAACTCTAATTTGCATTTAAAATCCAATAAATATGCAAAAAACACTAAAAGATACAGAGAAAACGCAAATCCCAGGGCCGGGCAGCAGCCCCAGGAAGCAAGCAGGGCTCGCCGGTCAGGAGGCTGCAGAAACTCGCTTTCTGCCCTTCTCTAATTTGTTTATTAAATTCGAAAGAATTCATTTAGCTGAATTTAATTAATTTTCAAAAATAAATCCATTCTCTCGCGATCAACTGCCGCCGTCGCAGCGCCCCCTGCTGCTGCTGTATGTACACCCCAGCAGCAGCAGCAGCATCAACAGACTCACCTCTCGCCTCTTCTCTATCCCCGAAATTCCCTTTTGGAAGACAAATGATCAAAAGTACCATTTGATTTCGTTTTTTCAGTTTTTTCTCGAAAAGAAACGCTTTTTCTGCTGCAGCCAGGCGCGGGGAGCGGCCCACACCCCCACTTCTCGCTGCAGCAGCTCGTGTCTGCAAAAAGAGGAAATAAATAGAGACTATAGTAATAATAAAAGTAATTATAATAATAAATATTAAAGTTTTCATTCTTTGCATGCATTTATCTCCAATTAATTCATTTCTGAGGTCTTCAAACAAACAAAAAAATTCCCGACGCCCCTGGGCGTCGCTCTCCGTCCCGTGTCGATACACCCCAGCAGCGAAGAAGGCAGCGCCTCAAATCGAAGGAAACTCATTTATTTGCAAAATGCAATTAAATTAATTTCTTAAAAAGGGAAAAATGGCTTTAAAACGCCTCTTTTGGCGCCCTGCTGCCCCCGCTGCTGCTGCTGCTGCTGCTGCTGCCCCAGGTGTACGTACACCTGAATGCCTGGCCCCGAAATTCAAATCCTACGCGGTGTATCTACAGCTCAGGCCACAGGCAAGAGCTCACTAGTGTGGGGTGCACGTACACCCTACTTTGCCCCACAAGCAGGGTGTGGGGCGTCGGGTGTACGTACACCCCAGCGCCTGTCCTCGAAGTTTGGACTAGTTGAGGTGTATGTACACCTCAAAGAGTCGCGGCGAGCTTGTGGGGTGTGGGGTGTACGTACACCTGAATATCAGCAGCTGCAGAAGCTGTTCTAGCAAACTAGAAACCCTCCGCTGCAGCACTTAGAGTAAAGCAGCAGCAGCAGCAGCAGCAGCGGCAGCAGCAGCAGCAGCAGCAGCAGCACTAGCAGCAGCTGCCTAATAGAACATCTGCAGCAGCAGCAGCAGGAGCGGCACAAAGCAGCAGCAGTACCAACAGCAGCAGCAGGTCAAGAAAGCTGCAGCAACAGCTAAGCAACTAGGACTAAAGAGTGCCGCCAGCAGCAGCAGCAAGAGCAGCAATAAGCGGCAAAAACAAAGTAAAAATAAACGACAAAAAGTACTAGAGAGCAGCACAAAACAAAGAAGAAGCCAAAGAAGCAGCTCAGCAGCAGCCAGCAGCCTTTCCTGCTGCTGCTGCTGCTGCTGCTCGCGCTGCCGTTCTTCCTGCTAACACCGCCGCTGCCGCAGCAGCAAAGCAGCAGCAGCAGCAGCAGCAACAGCAGCAAAGCAGCAGCAGCAGCAGCAGCAACAGCAGCAGGTGGGCCCTTGGCCATTAAATTGTCGAAAATGATAATTTAATTTATTTAATTTGCTGCTCAGTTTCATTTGTTGCGCTGCAGTCTCAGCGGCTGCGGATGCACGAATTCCCGTGCAGTTGGCTGCGGGCCCCGAGAGCCCCCGAGGCTCCGCAGCAAACTCCTGCAGCAAACACAACAGCTGCTGCTGCTGCTGCTGCTGCTGCTGTTGCTGCTGCCGCTTCTTGGGGTCCCTTAGGTGCTGCTTTTGCTGCTGATTGCGCATCTGCTGCTGCTCCTGCTTCTGCGAATTGCTCAGAAGAGTAACCCGCTGCTGCCTACTCGTCTGCTGCTGCTGCTGCTGCTGTTGCTGCTTATCTGCTGCTGCCTATCTGCTGCTGCTGCTTCTACTTATTAAGCAAATGTGGCATGCAGTGGCCAGCAGCAAAAAGAAATGCACTCATCAATTAATTAATTGATCAATTTATTTATTTATTTATTTAGTTATTATTTATTTATTCGTTTAGTATTTATTTATCTACTTATTTATTTATTTATTTATTTATTCAAATCTTTTATTTTATTTTTACCTGCAAGCCACCAGCTGCCGCACCATCAGCTCCAGCGGCGACCACACGGTAATGTTGCAGTGTCTTTCTGAAAGCAAAAAATAAATAAATGAATAAATAAAATAAATAAATAAATAATAAACAAACCATGAAAAAATAAACAAATAATAAATGTTGGAAAAGAAATAAAAGTTTTGCTTCCTAACGAGGCCTCATACACCGAACGCATCTGCCTATACACCCCAGCACCCCACAGCTGCTGCTGCTGCTGCTGCTGCTGCTAGTGTTGCAAGTACTGCTGCTGCTGCTGCTGCTGCTGGTTTTACTAGCACCTAGTACTGCAACTGCTGCTGCTGCTGCTACTGACTGCTGCTGCTGCTGCTGCTACTGACTGCTGCTGCTACCACAAATACTACTGCTGCTGGCGCTGCTGCTGCTGCTGCTGCTGCTGCTGCTTACTTAAAATGCTTTTATTGACGGCGCTGGCTGCAAGTGCTCTGCGGCTGAGACTGAAGACATTTGCTAGAGGGCCTTTTTGGGGGTCTTCATAGGCCAGCAGCCCCAGGCACTCCTGCATGCAGCCACAAGTTGCTGCTGCTCCTTCGTGCAGCAGCAGCAGCAGCAGCAGCAGCAGCAGCGGCAGTGACAGCGGCAGATAGGAAGAGGGGAATTCACGGCAGCAGCAGCAGGAGGAGAAACAGCAGCTAGATGAAGCAATTAGAAGCAGCAGCAACAACAATTAGCAGCAGCGTCATTAGAGACAGCAGCAACAGCAGCAGTCTGCAGCAACAGCAACTGACAGCAGCAACAACAGAAGCATCTGCAGAATGAGAAGCAACAGCAACAGAAGCAGCAACAGCAAGAGCAGTTAGCAACATCGTCAGCAGCACCATCAGCATCATCAGCAGCAACAGCAGAAGCAACAGCAGCAGCGTCAGCAGCAGCAACAGCAGCAGCATGAGCATCATCAGCCTCAGCAGCGCCAGCAGCAGCAACATCAGCAGCAGCAACAGCAGCAAAAATCAGCATCATCAGCATCAGCAGCGCCAGCAGCAGCAGCAGCAGCAGCAACAGCAGCAGCAGCAGCAGCAGCAGCAGCAGACATGAATGGCAGCGTGGAGGGGCCCCGTGGTTTCTTCTGCGAGCGGCAGCAAATGGGCGCTGGCGAAGGCGAGGGCTTTGCTGCAGTCTTTGGCGGGGGGCCTCAGACATTCAATTACAAACTGAGTTTTCAGCAGCAAAGCAGCAAGTCTGCAGCACTCGTCCTGCCACGCAGCAGCAGCAGCAGCAGCAGCGGGGGTTGCGGTGCTGCAGCAGCAGCAGCAGCGGTTGCGGTGCTGCAGCAGCAGCAGCAAAAACGGCAGCGCTGCTGCTCCTCTGGCTGCAGCAGCACTGCTGCGCCAGTGGCAGCAGCAGCAGCAGCAGCAGCAACAGCAGCAGTGGTAATTACAGCAGCGGCAGCAGCAGCAGCTTCAGTGAAGGGGACCCGTATACCCTAAACCCTAAACCCTAAACCCTAAACGCTAAACCCTAAACGGCCGCGGACTGATTCAATATCGGGATTTTAATATTTGCAATTGCAACTGCCACCATCTTACTGCCATTAATTAATTTAATTTAATTTATTTAATTTATTCAATTTAATTAATTAATTAATTAATTAATTAATTAATTATTAATTATTTATTATTTATTTATTTATTTGCGCACTTTTGAGGGCTGGAGAACAAGAGGGTAAAATTTGTCTAAGAGAGAAATGGCCCGGCCTATTTGGCCCTCCATGATCGCCTCGCGAATTACTGAAAATAAAAAAATAAAAAAAAATAAATAAATAGAAAAATAAATAAATAAATAAATGAAATAATAAATGAATAATTATTAATTAATAGGGTGGAAATGGTCTCAAGGACAGGCAGCGCCGCTCGCTGATTGGCCCTGAAGCTACCGTAAACACTCTTTTAGGGTTTAGGGTTTAGGGTTTAGGGTTTAGGGTTTAGGGTTTAGGGTTTAGGGTTAGGGGCTTCAAGCCCAGCATCGGCAGCTGCGCCTTCCGCCTCATAGCTCGTAAAGTAACGAATAAACAAAGAAACAAATAAAAAGCAAATAAATAAACAATTAAATAATATAGTTTAATTAATTAATTAGTTGAATTAATTAAATTACTTAATTTGATTTAATTAATTCAATTAATTAATTGATTATTTACTGCTGCGAAGGGCAAGAGAGCGCCGCAAAAGGCGCGGCACAGCTCGCGGCCACAGCACAACTGCAGCAGCTTCCTCGCTGCTGCTGCTGCTGCTGCTGCCGCTGCTGCTGCTGCTGCTGCTGCTGCTTCTTTCCTGCAGCAAAGAAAAATGTTTGAAAGGAGATAAAAACAAAGAAGAAAAAAATAAAAGTTTGTTAAATTGCTATGTAATTAATGGTACATGAGCGTTCAAAGGGCAAACATACAAACAAATAAAAAACAATAAATAAACAAATAAATAAAAAAATAAATATAAATAGGTAAATAAACAATAAATAAATAAATACATAAATAAATATAAACAAATAAATATAAATAAAAAATAAGTAAATAAATAAACAAGCAAAGACAGAATGACAGAAAGCAAACGAATTGGCAAAAAGCAAACGAATAAAAAAACAAAAAGGAAATGCTGAATAAAGAACAAGCAAGCCAATAAAGAAACAAAAAAATAAATAAATTAAATAAATTAACTAAATTAAACGGTTATAAATAAAAGAGATAAAGTAAATAAATTAAACGACTAAAGTGGCTAAATAAGTTGAATAAATTAACTAAATTAAATAAATTAAATAAATTAAACAAAACTAGTTCAATTAAAATAAGCCAAATTAAATTAAATTAAATTAGACAAACAAAACAAAATGAAATGAAATGAAATAAAATAAAATAAAATAAAATAAAACAAAATAAAATAAAATAAAATAAAATAAAATAAAATAAAATAAAATAAAATAAAATAAAATAAAATAAAATAAAATAAAATAAAACTTCTCACTTCGTCGGAAGAGGAGTCGAGGGCGTTGTTTTGGGGTGTACAGACAGCTGGGTGCTGCGCGTCTTTTTCGGCTTTTGTTTCTTCGGCTTCATTTTCTTTATTAATTTTATTAATTTTATTAATTTTATTTGTTTTATTTGTTTTATTTAATTCATTTGCTTTTTCTCCTTTTGCTGCTGCTTCCGACTCCCCCGCTGCTGCTGCAGCAAACCAAACAGCAGCAGCAAATGGAAGTTGTAATTAAAAGAAACTAAAGAAGAACAAACAAACAAACTAACAATTAATTAATTAGTTTATTTATTTATTTGTTTACTTATTAACAAATAAAAAATAGTTATAAGTAGCGAGCAAAAATAAAGAACAAATTCAGACCAACTAGTCAAAGGCCCTGCTGCAGGGTTTAGGGTTTAGGGTTTAGGGTTTAGGGTTTAGGTGTAGAATTTAGGTTTCAGCACCTACGGTTTAGCTCCTACGCTCTACGGTTTAGGGTTTAAGGTTCGGGGTTAAGGGTTTAGGGTTTAGGGTTCAGGGTTTAGGGCTTAGGGTTCAACGTTTACGGTCTAGGCTTTAGGATTTAGGGTTTAGGGTTTAGGATTTAGGGTTTAGGGTTTACTTTTGTCCCTGAGGGCGTTGAGGGTTTTGCTGAAGCCTCCTTCGAGCAAATAGGCCTTAACAGCAAAGTTGATATCTTCCAAATTTATTTTTTGATTTAAAATCATTTCCCTTTCCTCCTTCAAGTGCTTCTGCAGCACAAAACACACTCAACTACTGACTGCTGCTGCTGCTGCTGCTGCTTACGCTGCTGCTTACGCAGCTGCTGCTGGGCCTGTCGCTGCTGCTGCTGTTGCTGCTGTTGCTGCTGCTGCTTTTACTCCTGCTGCTGCTGCGGCAGCAGCAGCAGCTCCCCCTGCTACTGCTGCAGCTGCTGCTGCAGCTGCT